>NC_081550.1:19674574-19736031 GCF_901000735.1 Corylus avellana | reverse complement strand
ATAAAGAAGTTGAGGATACCTCTTTTTCCTTCTGAAGAGGAGAGAGAGCAGTCACAAGAGACTTAGCATTTGGCCTCTCACGAGGTTCATACTGTAAACAGCGTGAAGCTAATCGCACTAACTCAGTTCCATCATCATTCGAGAAATGACCCTCCAAACATGAGTCCATCAGCATCAGAAAATTCTTCCCACGTATCAGGTCAAGTGCCTGTAAATAAAAGGAGAAAGGAGAATTATTAAACTCAACAATCTCTAATCTTATGATATCAAAGTAACTAGCACTGGGAGGATGATTCAGCTAAAAAGTAATACAAGCCAACTACTTAGAGAGCACTGAATCCATAAAGCTGCAACTCTCAGCACAGGCTCTTTTGTAGCCCAAAAGATTTTCTTTTTTTGATAACTGGGGTATCCGAGGCTTTGCCCCGAGTAGATCCTTGGGACATTGTGCAAAACGCCCCCTCCACACAAGTTAGGTAAAGCTCAGGCTTTCACCCACGGGCGGGAATTATTTTCACTCAAGGGGGTTGGAACCTTAGACTTGATGCTTTATGAGGCACCAGGACTAAGTGACTTACCATTCAAGCCAACCTTTTGGGGTTAGCCCAAAACATTTTCTTAGAAGGCCAAGAATTATCTAAGCAAAGTTAAAAGATAGATAAAACTGAACATAAGGAAGCTAGTGTTTACATGGCTAGGGGGGATGTGTTTGCCACTGAGAAGATCAAGCAATAGGGTGCCAAAGCTGTAAACTACACTTTCTGATGTCACTCTTCCTGCAAATGGAAACATCTAATTAATTTGGCAAAAGAAAATACATAGACAAGACATGTTGATATTCATTAACATGAAGCTAGAAACAGGTACCTTTTTTGGCTATAACCAAAGATAAAGACAAAAAGTACAGCACATTAAGAGAGGTAATGAAAACAACATAACAATTACATGGCTCAAAAGGCCAGTATTCCAGCCAAGTCAAATGGAGTAGTATTAGGTGCTTTTGCACAAAATACGAAGAAGCAAAACATACTAAGAGACCTCATCTTATAAATTGCTCAGATCTGTAGCATTTCCATCCTTTTTCCTCTATTGATATTAATAGAAACGGGGTCCCTTTGTGGAAGAGTCAACATCAACTATCACAATTTTCATTTTCAGGAACTTACACCAGATCCCAAGTACAAGTAAACCTTAAAATAAGATATTGTCACCGTGACCACCTCTATTACCTGTTCTCAAGTATTCTGGAGGGGTGAAGGCCAAGTTTGTACTATAGCTCTTGCCATCTCGGCTATTCTTCATAAGGCCAAAGCAGGAGAGCCTGGGATTACCATCCTGTCAAGGATGGACTCTTAGTAAGAAGTGAAGTACAATGATAAGCAACATCCTGAGAAAAGAAAAAAGAAAAAAGAAGGCAAGCAGTCTGAGTAATGTAAAAAACAAAATACCTTATCAAACAAAACTCTGTAAGCATTAAGGTCATGGTACAACGCCCTGCCTTTACTGCTGCAATAGTCCAAAGCTTGTGCCAAATACAAAGCAACTCTCAGCCTCATTGCCCATTTCATTGGCTGGGCCTCCCCTAAACCAGATTAACCAAATACAAATTAGAGCAAAGAAATTTTTTTGACTATTTGAAGTGAAGACACATAAAATAAACTGAGTAAGTACGGAATTTTGAAGACAGAAGATCTTGTCTTTGTTTCTTAGCCCATCAAATTCCACAAAAGAGATACGCTAGCCTCAAAAGAATGCAAGAATAGTTCAGATATTTACTTAGTCTGTTTGGTTGCTCAAAATAATCCAGGAAAAGTTAAAAAATCAAGATCTTGAGTTTGAACTTTTGATTACTCATAGCCCATAGAATCAAATACTCCACTCTACTAAAACCTGACAACTAAATGGCTAAGTAGTAAGAGTATTTTTGTTTTTTTTTTTTTTACAAAAATCAAAGTCTTGAGTTAAATCTTTAAATTATTCAGTAACCCATAAAATCAAATACTCCACTCAACCAAGTCCATATAACTGAATGGCTTAGTAAAACCCTTTCAATTTTCAGGGAAAAAAAACCCAGCATGTACCACCAAACACAAAATTTCATATTACATCTTTGTCACCCTTTTCTCACCACCAAAGTAGACGGTAAAGAAAAACCTGTTCACATTAAACAAATATAATGCAGCATTCCAATCAGCTCAACCTAAAGAAGAAACTCGAACATAAACATAGTATGTAACAAAACAGAGTACCGAGTGAAACTTACAATGGAAAAGATGTTTAGAAAGAGTCTCGTTAGGCATGAACTCTGCCACAAGCAACCTCTCCTCCCCTTCACAGCAACACCCTATCAAATTCGCCAACCGCTCACTCCTTAGCTGCCCCACCGCCCTCGCCTCCTCCTACAATCCCATCGAAACCTATCAATCAAAACCTAAACCCATACACAGATACATACATATACATGTGCGTACGTACATATATATATAGGTGTGAGTACAAATATCTACACACGCACATATATACATATGTGTAATGTACATATATATGTATATATCTATAAAGAAAATGCACAAATTAGCTTAGAGAATGAATTGGAGTAAGAGTACGGACTAGGAATTGGCGAGAATCGGGCCAGGCCGACTTGTTGAAACGCTTAACGGCGATCAAGCTATCGTCGTCGAGCTTTCCTCTATACACAACATTGGGAGCTTTCTCTCCGTGCTCCGAGACAATGTTCTCGTAAGAGAATCCAGTAGTAGCAGCTCTGAGCTGATCCAAGCTGAACTCGCTGAACCCAGGCAACGCGTCCTTGCCATCTCTTCCCCCTTTCTCTGCATCCACAGCACCAAAAATCAAACCCTAAAAACTTATACAAACGCAGAACAACTGAATTTTCTCGGGAAAGTGAAAGAAAATCTCACCAATGTCGGACAAGTCGTTCAGACTGGATTTGATGTTTGAAGCCCAAAAGCAGAGCGACAATTTGGAGCAACGAGCTCCCATTGCAAATCTTACACCGAGAGAAAGTCAATACGTAACTGATCTCTCTCTCTCTCTCTCTCTCTTCTCTTTCTATCACTTTCCTGAAGATGAGAGATGAGGATAGGCTGGGAAAATGAGAGAGATATATAAATAAATAGAAGCAAGAGAAAGATTTGTTTGGTTGTTTGGGCAGCGAGAAAGTTAGAGAAAAGAAAAAAGAAAAAAAGAAGTAAACTTTTTGGATCTGAGAGGTTTATAATTTGTTTTTCTGTTTCTCACACTTTCTCTCACCAGCTCATCATTCTCTGCTAGCTCTCTGATTTTTCCCCTGCACAGTTTTTATTCCTTCTGTTTTTCTCGGTTCATTTCGCTTCCAGAAGTACGACTCCCCGCCAACTCTTCACCAGGCGCGTGACCCCCAATCCGCCAACGGGGACACAACGCGTCGGCATTTCGCGGCGGTTGGAGCCGAACTCGCGAGTGTATGCGTTGTTCGGACTGTTATGGTCTTTGTCATTTTTTCGACTTTCTTTGGTTACAGTTTTTGTGTTTTTTTTTTTTTTGTTTTTTAAGATAAATTTGTAGCGTTTTGGTTACCGTGATTTGAAATTGCCGATGTGTGTGGGCGTTTGTTTTGTTTGTATTGATCGGCGATGTGAGGTGCGCGATTAGTCGCCGAATCCCATCGCTTTCATCGAGGGTCAAAGTCAAAAAAAGGAAAATCTCAAATGGCATGTATAAACATCTTTGGACTTAAGTTTAGGTAAAGTTGCATAAATGGATGATTTAATAATGTGAGATGTCCCTATCATCATATCCTAGGATGCAATTACATGTTAGAAATTAGAGCCACCAAATGTGTTAATCAAACCAATAAATTCAAATATGATAATCCAATAATCGCTTGGCATTGCGAAATAAAAACATAGTATATAGTAAATAACTTTATTGTTTAAAATTTTTGTTTTTTGTCTTTTTAAAAAATTGCAGATAACTTTTATGTCGAGTTATATAAATGTTATATACAACACTCTTTCTTCCATACTCTTTGACGTAACAGTGAAAAACATTAGTAGTTTTGGATGGATTGAATTTTGGATCTAATAGTAATTTTCACTGCGACGTTAAGGAGTATGCAGTTGAGAGTATAAAAGTGAAAATGTACTGAATAACCTTCTTTTTTTCAACATTGTCTTTTATGGGTAAACATAGAGATAGGATTATAGGTATGATAATTAGATGTATCAAATGGAAGACCTAACTTTTTAGGCTACAATTGGTGAGCATGATGGCTGGATGAAAGGTTATATTTTGGATGTGGATGTGAATAAAAGGGACTGTTCATTGCTATGATATAATGATAGTACCTTGGACTTACTTTTCATGTTTTACTTTTCTCGCAGCCCTTCAAGATTTTTTTCATGAATAGACCCTAATTTGATGATGGCTAAAATCTAAGTTGAGCACCATGATTTCTTTAACAAATCTTTATTCTCATTGTATTTGAAATAAAATAAAAACCCCTTCGTGCTTTTTCATTCACCCTTTTATTATAGGATTTAGGAGATAAAAACATAATTTTAATGGGTTTATTTTATTAAAAAAAAAAAACCTATTATTTAGATGAAACTTTTAAAATTTAGGGCTACTAATAGCTTGTTTGAGATTGCGTTTAAGGGATCTAAAAGTGCTTTTAACACTCAAAAAGTCCATTTGAAGAAAAAAAGTAATTGTTTAGTAAAAAACTTAAAAAAAGCTTTTAAGGAATTAAAAAGTCGAAAATTGATCAAAAAATACTTTTAACAAAAACTTAAAAATGAAATTTTTGCCCAAAAGTTATTTTTGACTCAAAAGCTTTATTTCTCAAACAGAATTTCAAACAGGCTCTAACTCTTAGCAGGATTTTAGTTTCGTCTTACAAATAATTTAAAATACAAAATATTCAAAATTGTTTTCACCTGTGTATCACAAAAACAATTTTTTTTTTTGAAAAATACCATTAAAAAAAGAAAGAATAAAAGAAGCCAAATTACCCATGATTATTAGATAATATTCTGATAAGATCAATTGAGGGAAAGTGGGACCCTGCGGTGCGACTCCTTTTGTTAGTGGCGCTTGAAAAGGATAAGATAATCAAATTGGGAGGCCCATTGCCCGCGTGTTAGTTTTTTCTTTTTCATTTTCATTGACTTGTTAAAGAAGCAATTAGGCAAATTACCCTATGCTTTGAACCCTGGCGACAATAATCTGACCAAAAGTTGATTCAACAGTTAACATCATAGGATGAGTCCCCTCCTTTCTTTTCGTACTTATTTATTTAAAATCAAGTATATTCAACTAACATGGGATTCATAATTTTTACGTATATTTTGAAGAAATATCAGTAAAATAGGGATCCAACTTAACGAACGGTCCAAATTTAACGAAAACCTTCTTCTTCTTCTTCTTTTTTAACGAAATGAAATCATTTTTTTCTAAGATAACTTGGGGTTGATCTCCGATGCAAGGTTTTATCTCAATTGAAGAGAGGGCAGGGGCATGCGGGGGAGTCTATCGGATGGAAACGGCAAGGAAAAGTGTTCAAATGTTTCGTGATGCTTATGTCTTTGGAGATTGAAAAATATTTCATTTCTTTTATTCAGCTCGAAATAAGAGATGTATAAATCTACCACAGATTCAATGGTAGGTTTACCTTAAAAAGAAAGATAGACAAGAAATATATATAAGAATGGCATTAAACACATCTCTAAAAAATAACACCTTGCATCGATGGTCAATCTCAGATTTCTTAAAACAAAACGATGTCGTCTTTTATTAAATCTGAATCATTTGTTAGTAAGTCAAATTCGTACAATAAATTGTGTGGGAAAAATTTCTCCAATTAAATTTGGGAAGAAAACTTTATGGTTCATGAATAATTATTGATGATTCCATAGCAGTAATTTAGAATGAATGCACAGGATACGATACACTACCTTTTTCTGCTCACTTGCCTCCACTGACTCAGAATGACACAACAACAGGCCCTCTTTGCGACTCACCAACACACAGCCTGCCCCTCCCAAAAGAGTAGGTGTGGAAAAACCCCCACGTGGGCAAGAAAGAGTAGCAGTGTTAGTGTGTACGCCCCCTATAATGTTATCATATTTATTTTGCCAAGCTTTCAGACACCCAGTCTCAAGGGTTTGGGGAAGCGTCGGGTAAAAGGCCAGCACCTTTTCTCTCGTTAAGGTGACATACAATAATTTCCTTATTTTTTAAATACACACAAAACCCAGCTGGTTCATGGACCACTATAATACTTTTCAATTTTAATTCTCTTGACAAATAATTTCCTAAAGTTTTGAAAGTGATCAATAACTTTGGGTTGTATGCCTATGTAACAAATAATTTCTTTTGTACAAATTTCGGTCCTTTTTTTACCGTGTCGTTATCCAGATATTCGCTTTAGTCAAATTTCAGGTGGTCGAATCACCCCATGCCCTCGGTCGCTAAACCACTCCAAACACGAACCCAATTTTTTTTTTCTTATGTCTTTTTAATAATTTCATAATGATTCGGTCCAAAAAATGGCCGAAATATATCACGTGAAGTTATTTGTTACTTTTGGAACCCTAAAGAGCTATTTGTTAACAAATTTTCCATTAAATTAAGGCAAGCTCTAGTGGGCAGCAATAGAATAGCTCTTCAAATAAACATACTTTTTGTTGTTTTATTGGTGGTGAAGGGGCAATGATTCAGCAACTTGCTCAGAAGTTGTTGCAGCTTAGCCATACTTTTGGGTTGCACCAAAGAGGCCCAAAAGAAGTGGCTGCAGGCATAATGATATCTTTCTTTTTTTCTTCATACATTTGACACCGTAGGCCTGAGCAGAGCAGCAACCCTAGATTTCATGCTGGTACTAAAAGGCAGAGGAAGAAAAAGGGGAACAGTTCCTTTGATAGAGAGATACTAGGAAAGGCATGTGATGTAACAAATGATGTCTCCAATATAATGCTGCAAACTTCGTATGAAAAGAGAATATACATGTAAAAGTAGTGGCTGGTGTCTGGCCCCTGCAGTGGTGGGGCATCAGTGAAGGAGCATTATTAAGTTGCATCATTGGCTCATGCCAGCTCCAATAGGCCAGATAAGGCATCACATGCCTCCCCTCATCTGCTCCACTGTACCCTCAAAATCTCCAGGCCAGTGTGTCCTCTATGTGACACCATCAAGTACCATCATCGTCCTCCTTTTTTCATGCTTCACCCTCATCAACTCATCAACTCATCAACTCATCAACCTTTTGAGGACTAAATTTTGAAAATTGAACTTTAAACATATGACAACCGATCCGGAAATTTATATTCACCACTTTTTTCCTCAATCTACGTTCTCTTTGTAACAACCTAGGAAAATTACTAATCATATATGCGTTATAACTCCAAAATGATTAAACAATTTAATTTTTTTTTAGAATCACTTATAAATTTCAGTCTCACACCAATTTTACTTATAGTAAGGAACCAATGTAAGATTTGGTACCTATAAGTATTTATAAACCACTTACTTTGTGTGAGTCACTCATCTTTTCAATATGGAACTGAAGTGTTGCAATTCTCCTAGCGCTCCAATACCACATAGTGTTACTAGGTTGCTATGATACCATTTGTAATGACTCAGGAAAAAAGCTAGTTACATCGGTGTTATAACTCCAAAATGACTAGTTAATTTTGAGTTTTCCTAGAATTATTTATAAAGCTCAATCTTACCTAGTAAGAGACCAATGTGAGACTTAACACCTATGAATGTTTATATAATCCATCCACTATATATGGGCTACTTGTGTTTCTCTCTCTCTGTCTCTCCTTTTATTCTCAAATAAAGAATTGGTATACAAACTGTTTATGCAAGTAAGGTTGTGCAACCATTGAAGACAAGGGTGAAAATCAACAAACAATGCCAACAACAGGAAACACAAGTAGGAGAATTGAAGAATTGCATTTTAAAACCTAATGAAAATCTTTTCCACTTCCAACAATACAAATCATGTTGATCAAGGTCTGAAGGAGTTGAGGTTGGATCAATAAAAGCAGAACCATGGACATAACAATTGTGGTAATGGCAGCATAGCTATCTTCAGCTCCTGCTGTCATCTATGTTCTACACACCACACTGTTCCTATCTTGTGTTTCATTTGCATTATATGTCTCCAAAAACATATCGTTTACAATTTCATTTCACAGGAAAAGAAGCATCCAGCAACTCTTAGTTAACAGTGGGTTTGATTAGAAATATTCAGATTTTTCTGTAAATATGTACTGTCTACGGGAATGGAGTTCTTTTTTGCTCTTTATTGGTCCTGCTATCCTTCTTTTTCGTGCTCAAGGCAGTAGTGGAGGAGATGTAGAGCTACTGGATCGATCTGGCAATTCTGCAGTGCAGACAACTAAGTCACCAATCCGTCTACAGAGATTTAAGTATTATTCTACAGCAGTAGTAACAGTTAACTGTTTCTAAAGTTCTGTCCAGTTCTAAACAAGATATACATTAGATAATAATGAACATATTTTGTATTAACAATATATATTAATGCCACTAATGGCAAGGTAAGCAACTTCATCACCATCTCCTCCATAAAACAAATCTTATCTTCCTCAAGTGATATATCAAAATAACATCAGCCGATTTTAATAAAGATAATAAGACATTTTTCTGAAAATCACAATCAACCTACCCTAATGCTGAAGTAAGTAAAATATATCATTGTTAAAGCTAACCTGGCAATTTCTTGTCAACAAAGAACACCACCAAATTTACCGTATACCTGCATAGGAATAGAACAGCTCACAACCAGTAAAACAAATAAGAAATAGTCTATTCAAGAACATAATCCTTCTGTTACCATGCTACAACAATGTCAACTGTGTAATGCTTGCGAGATGCCATAATCAGGAGGCTCACGATAATGGCAAGCAACCAAGCAAATTGTTTAATGCACCTGCAAGGATAAGCCCACAACAGTATAAAAAAAGGTTTACGAAAAACATTATAATTTGTTTTTATAAAGACATACAACTGAAAAAAATCCTATATGCCTGTTAAAGACAGCCATTCTGCCCCCACCTATACATGCAATTGAGAAACAATAAAGACAATTGTCATGAAGAAGTGTAAGATGCAAATGATCATTTACCTCCTTGTACCGTATTTTTGATATGTCAGGACAAATACTAAGGTAAAAATCATGTGTGATGAAAAAATCAGATCACCACAGCCATATACCATGCCCCGGGGAACTGCACATTAATATAGAGCAAATAAGGTGATGGTTGTATGATTGTGCAAGCATTATTGGAAAAAAATAGCATCCTAATTTAAGTCTTACTTACAGTTGATTAAAATCACTTCAAGTGCACTTTCTGGAGGGGGCAGCCTGGCAAGTTTCGAGCCCTGAAAGAGACAGTTGTACCTGATTTGTAAAAAATTGCTTTAACCATAAGTTAAAATTGACAAAAGATACATTCGCCTATGCCAGTGCAGAAATAAGATTTCCGAGATTACACCAAACTGACAACAAAGCATGCAAAGTTCTCTAGATTTACCTCCCGGCAATGATAGTTTGGACCAGGAAGCTGAGTTGCATAAAACGTGATGATCCGGAGACTTTGACAAGCCTAAAAACAAAAACAAAAAATCCTAAAGGAATTATTAGAGAAATATAGCAGGGCAATATAAGATATGTTACTTCCGTTATTCCAACCTACTTTGAGAGAGAGAAAGGGGGGAGAAGAAATGCCTCAATACATGGTCCAATAATGCGGAAGTACAAAATCAATGTTAAGAAAAATAATACTGTCATTCCGCATAAAGTCCTCTTGCTCTAGGAATGAAGAAAACAACAACATCAATACTGAAAAGGGCGGAATTCTTTTGACAGATTGGGATTCGCACATGAGCCACTGCACTCATTGTTCAGTTTTGAGTAACCCCATAAAATTTGGAGGCTTATGAGCGTAGTTTTAAAAGACACGCTATGGGAGGCACACCTTGAGGTGAGGCTTCCCCAAATTGCCTTCAAGCATTGGAATTCTAGCAAGCCGCCAATGAGCATACACCTCCTGAAGGTAACCGACATTATTTTTACTTGTTAATGTATGTTTTGCTTTCTTTATTGAAGCGTAAGCCTTGAGGGACCACTTGAAGTCAGACCAAAAAAGAGAAGTGGGACCCAATTACTGAAACCCACATCTAATAAGAGTAGGATCACTTGCTATTAGAAGTACTAATAAAAAGAAAAGAAATGGACTTCCAATTTGTTTAAATATAAAAAATTAAGATCTCAAAAGGCCTACAACTTACGCCTTACGCCTTCAGGCCTCAATTTATGGAAAATAAAACACTCATCATACGTTTTCACTTTTTAAAATAATGCTTATGCGGTTGGGATATTCCTTTTTCATTCAGATGGATGTTTAAGAGGAGTTCGAAATTGACTCAAATCTTATGCACAATAAACACTTCAAAATATCTAGCGGTAGAAATCATGAAAAATAATTGGATGATTGTAAAAATTCAGCAAACAAGGTATTAGGCAGAGATTGAAATGTTGCTGCTGAATAATGTGATACCAGAGCAGACAATCAGCCATAACCACAAAGAAAAATCACTCTATAACAAAAAGCATTCATAGTTTTCTTTTTCAATTATAAATAACAAAAACAACTCGCTTAGCAAAAGCCAAATACAACCTTCAAAACTGTTCTTATGAGAAGAGAGAGAAGTCAGGATGATCTCATGAAGCATGTGCAGTTTAAAAATCTAAAGAGTAATATTGCCAGCAGAACATAATATCACTATAACTATAATCTGTACTTACGACTATATAAGCAAGAACCCTGCACCACATCAGAACGGTATAGATTCTTTTGCTCTGAAAAAAGAAAGGATGAAAAGTCCACTGCAAGAAAATTAACAATATATTAGACCAATAAAAAACTAACAGTAGTTGATTAGCAAGAGGTTATATTTAAAAAAATGAGTCTTCATATGCATGTATTTGTAGTACACGTTTTATCTATTGCCACAGAAAGAACATGGTACCGCATTTGAAAAGGAAGAAGGAGAGAAAAAGGGGGGAAAACAAGAAGATGAATGAAATTCTAAATCAAATGTAACTAACAATATGAATAGAAACAAAGGACGAAATTCTACTGATTATATGTGTAACACTAGTCACACAAATTACGTAAACAAAAATCTATGAGAATTTCAACACTCAAATCTATTAACAATATAAGAGAAAAACCTCAAATAAATCAATGTTATATTAAAAACAATGATTCCAGAAGGGGGTAAGGGGGTATGGGGGGGAACTTACCAAGACAAAGGAACAAAAGATGAAGGCAAATATAGTCTCACTGATATATGCTTTGTCCTCACCGAGTTCCTAAAATAAACACAAAAGCAAAGGAAATGAATGCTACTACAATCTTACATCAAAGATTATGGATCCAAACTGCAATCCAAAAGGTGATACACACTGGAATAAGAAAGAACCCAGTATCCTGAAGTGTTGGTCCTGGCTGATGTAAGTAATGAACTCCATGAGCAGCTAATCCATGAATATACTGAAAATGGAACAAACCTATTCCATAAACATCTGAGTGATTCTTATTTTGACATCCAAGCAGATACTGTAGAGAAAGTTCCAAAACCAGAAGTCCAGCGATACAAAATGACATGAATCATATTGAGAGAGAGAAAGAGAGAACACTATATTACGAAATGTGAAATACATCCATCAAGAAGGATGGTTTCTGTTTCTCCATAAAATCTCAAATGGTTATTCAGATAACCAAAATAAATAAAAATAGATTGTAAGGCTCTATTTAAGGTGAATAAGAAAAATCAATAGCAGTCTATTTGAGGTGAAGTGTTTGAAAGACTTCAGTTCTGATACCACCCAAAAAGAAGATTGTCAAGACAATCAAAACTGCAACAGGAAACAAACATTCTCCCCAAATCCATCTATGAAATCTGGTAAGCCGCCAATTCTGTTTCTTCTATGTTCATGATAAAAGCAAGAATACAGTAAGAGAACAGTGAGGTCAGAGATTTCTCTCACCACTACCAGCAGCATGAACTCGATACCTTTTAAGCCACAAGAGATTAATAAGGCTCCAGGAAAAACATTACTTGTCCTTCAGAAAGAAGCACCAAATTTGAGAAATTCAAGTATGTCCATATCCTTAAGTGAGTTATATAACCATTTTGTTTTCTTGACAAAATCACCAACCAACCAAAAGAGAAAACATTATCATGGAACACAACGCGCTCTACAACTTCCAAGTGTAAAAATTAAGCAAACTAAACAGCTAAACAGACATCCCCTTCTGCATATTACTAACATGATGTTTTCCCTGAATTCTAAGAATTCACAACACAAACAACTAAACAGATATTGTCATGTGATGTCCAGAAACATCTATCAAAGCACAAACACACTCTAAAAGCAATAATATCAGCAACGCTAATTCTGAAATATGGAAAACCATAACGGCAATAAAAGAGAAGGGACCTGAAAAACGAGCCCAGCAAGAACAAACTTCCAATTTTCTGCAAGGAGCGAAACTTCAATAGACGCCTCTGCGCATATTTTCCTCCATAGCTTCACGTCAATTAAACCAATCATGAACATAAAAGAAAAACCAAAAATACAAAATACAAAAACAACGGCGCAGAGCGACAGAAACCTTAGGAGCCTCACGAGCAACGTAAACTGGCATTTCCGATTTCCAAGGTTAAAGTTCGACATCAATCACCATTAAATCCGAAACGAGAGGTGTAAAGCTATGGCACACTGGAAAATTACGTGAAATTCTCCGAATTCGCATTTGAATCGTCTTAGAAACAAAGAAAGAGTAACGGATCAAATAGTCAAAAAGCGGGATTCGAGATAGAACCGAATCTGATCCACCAATGGATTCTCTCAACTAATTCAGATTATAAAACTCTCGCCCTCTCGCTCTCTCACTCTCGCACTCTCTTGTGTTATAAAGAATGGAGGGAGCAGGCAGTTCAGAGCAATATATGGAGTAGTGAGGGGGAAATACCAAAAAGAAATAATAAACAAAGAGATCCAGAGGAAATCTTTTCCAAATTAACATTGATTTTCTCTAAAAGGGCAACCGAGATTTGATGCAGATTAATCGTCACTCACATGATTATTATTGATTTATTGTTATAACTGTTCTTCTAGTGCCAGAATATCAATAGGAAGCCCTTCAAAATAAAAGAAAAATAAATAAAGAAGCTTGTTTAAAGAATGCATTGGAATTTAAAAAAAAAAAAAATTGGGAAGAGGCCAAATTTTTTTAATAGACGACTCTGATGCTTAAGTTAGTAGAGCGTTTAAAGAATATGTTAGATAAAAACAAGACAGTTTGAGGAAGAAACCAAAAGTTTTTTTTTTTATTTAGCTGTAAGTTGCCTTTTATAATGATATACCTTCAATTGTTCATAGTCAATTCCTATACGGTTATCTTTTTGAGAAGTGTTAGGGAGTCAAATAAATAAATCCAGAAAATTTTTTTAAACTGGTGTGGCAATGGTTTTTAAATTAATAAAAATGTAATTCTCTCTCCCTTGTCTGCCACATCCGATCTGCCACGTGAATTTGAAAATTTTTCTGAGTTCATTTATTTAGCTCCCTAGCACTTTCTCATCTTTTTTAGGGTAATTCATCTTACGTTTATTCACATTATAGCACCCCTATGCTTAAGATTTGAGGCTCGTGGACTAGTTATAAACATGATAACGGTGTGAGAAGGTGTTGATTTGTATAACTTAGTTTTATAATTATTTTAAGAAATTTCAATTATAATTTGACTTTTAACATTAATTTTCTTTAAAAGGGTGTCCGAGACTTGATATTGATTAATCTCCTCCACACATGATTATTATATTATAGGAAGTGTCTATGAAAAATCACTTACAATTGATGTGATATTCCAAAAAATATTTGGTTTTTTAGTAGGTGAAAGTGAATTTTATAAATAATTTTATTCAATCGGGTATGTATAAAGTCTGCTTTGTTGAACTACCTAACGGCTACAAACGCTTCACTTCTAAGTCAATCTAGCCGTTTATTTTACTCATTGTTTGGTTTTTGCATGCTTGAGTTTAGTGGGGATGGGCTCCGGAGGTTTTGGTGGAGTTGAGGGACCGGGATTTCTGCTTCCCTGTCCGAGCAAAAGCTTCCTCCTAGGATGGATATATATATTAAAAAAAAAAAAAAAAAAAAAAAAGGTAATTTCACTTACCCCTTCAATGTAATCACTCTTCAATGTTCAAAGTCTCTCACTTTGGTGTATCAAATTTTGATTTCCTTTCACTTTTCCTGTTCTGTTAGCATTTTTTGTTAAATCATAACAGAAATATGTAAAATTACTAAAATACCCTTTTTGAAATTACTCTTTTTACCGTTTAATTTAACTGCAATATGTAACGAAAGGAAGAAACTGGAAGGAAATCAAAGTTCGATATAATAAAGTGAAACTTTGAACATTGAGAGGTGTTTACAAAAGACACGTAACTTCATGAAGTACGTAAATTTACTCCAAAAAAAATTACCCTTATTCTTTTCACTTGATTTTTAAAAAATAATATCTACCTAGAACTAAGAGGACACTAAAAAAACACTTAGCATTTTCCTATGAAGAAGATGATATATCCCTGACATTACGCTAAAAAAGCTCCAACAGATATCCTATTGTAGTAAGCAAGTGCTAGTAGTCCCAAACCTTTAGGGTCTTATGGCTTTCATACTACTACGAAGATGGAATTGCTTTTCAACTAGAAGCAAACGACCTCATTTTCTTAACGGTAAAGCCACGAAATGCAGTACATTACTGAAACTCCCATTGGAGGAAACTGCTCCACAAGATAACACTTCAATGGGACCTTGTGTGAACAACCTTCAGACAGTTGCCTCCACATCAACCCAATCGACAGCTGCAACAGATGAGTCAAGATACTCTGCACTTCAAACTCCAGCACCACTGTTATCAACAGATGCATCTCATCCCAAAGTTTACAACAGAACAGTTCAAGATTCAAATATGCAATGATGTTCATTCTCATTCAAATTCATTTTTCTGCGAAGTAATCTGAACATGATCTCTTTGTAACCGTTGACGTTTATAAATACAACACACGACAGCAATCAAATTTATGCTGTCAAAACCACTCATGCAACATTTCCAAACCATGCATATAAAAGGGCATTTAATGATTTGGCTTTAGTGTGTTCAAGCAAACAAGACAGTGTCCCCAATTACTGATGCAACATTTCCAAACCATGCATATAAAAGGGCATTTAATGATTTGGCTTTAGTGTGTTCAAGCAAACAAGACAGTGTCCCCAATTACTGATGTGGCACCCTCCGCTTACGTTCTTTGCACATAAAACACATGATGCAAGGCATACTCTAATGACTTTTTTCTACTCTAGCATGTAAATAAGTAAATGTTTTGACTTTATAAATCCTCCAAACACGATTCAATGCATTATTCAAATCATGAGTTTACAAATGTTCAAGTGCAACTAGAAAAGTAAAATACCATTCACTCATAAATTCATAATATGAACAATTAATTGATGAAGATTGTTTTTCTCTTAGTACATTTGCTATTGCTGCTGTAGTAAAAAGTACCACAAAACACACAGGGCTCTGGGTACCTTTCCCTGCGACTGCGAAGGACATGGTGAGTTGAAAGATCATTTTTCCATTTAGGTGCACATATGAATAACAGAACCCAATCGACAGGGGTATAAAACCTGTGCAGGTTTAGTACATTGCCACCAAGCCAACAGAATATTTACCTAAACCATCAGTGTGTAACTACAAGATGATTCATTCTAGACCCTCCCAACAGGAGAGAGGGGTGGATATGAGACATATCTTGCAGGAACTTCTTCAACTCGATTGGGTGCCCTTATTCTATCAGTTTGCATTGATATGGTTTCCACCAAAGTTTTTTCTTCGAAAGAGTCGCTCGGTTCTGAAAGCTCAAATGGTTTCTTACTGTCTAATACTGCTATACAAATGGAGAATGCTTGCAAAATTGAGAGTGAAGAATTGAACTCAACTGAATAGACCCCATCTTTAAATGGGGCCAAACTGAAGAGAGGCTGGTTTACTTCAACTCCATCCTGTGGAAAATTAATAAGATAAAAAAGTGTCATCTATATGCAGCTAACGGTATAATTCAGCAGAAATTAGCTTTGGTTAAGCAAAAGACTAGTACCTGACAGAAAAGCTCAAATTTCTCCGTTATGGAAAAGGCTTTGGACGAATCCGATTTCTTACTGATATGATTCTGGTTGGAAAGAATCTGAAGTTTGCAACCCAAATCCCATCCTCCACAGTCACATAATCCACCCGATTTCCAACGTTCAATCAACGATGAAGGTCCTCCCTTAGTTGGAAGACTATGCACAGCACTTGGAAGTAGGACTGTTGCACTAACAAGGTCCTTAGTACCAAGAAAAGGCAGCTCCTGAACTAGTCCCCCAGTGTTGGAACAACATCCTACCCCAGACAACCTCTCTTTTGAGCCAACATCTAACAAATCTCTGATGGAACTTCTATTGATACTTTTTGGAATTTTGACAACAATAGCAGCAAGCTCATCATTTGGCTGGAAATCAGAGGTTTGCTGGTCTGCCTGTCTTAGGTCCACTGAGAACAAAACAGATTCTCTCGTGCAGAACTGATCCATACAATGCTGTCCTATCGAATTGGAAAACTGAGAATCAAAAACCTTCATTTGTGCAACGGCATTAGAAACGTAATCATGACCTTTGCCTTTGCTTTTACCTCCTTGATTTATCCAACTTCCATTCTTCTTCTTGACCTCTCGGATAGTGAAGAATGTAAAAATCAAGCTGTAGTCACCCTTTCTTGGGGTACTTAACCTTTTCATTGTAGCTGCAAGAATATCACTGCCATTGTCAACTGCAAATGTGAACAGAGGCTGGCCATTTTTAATTGCAACTCGCAGAAGAGCTTGAACTGTCGTATCTAATTTTAATTTCCCAGAACGCAAAGTTGAAGAATCTAATTTTCCATCAGAATTTTTACAAGCCCTGTCCATTGATACAGATTCTCTCTGTAATGGCTCCACAATATGACGGCAGTTGGCTGCCCTTGGCTTCAGTAATGGGTCGAATAACCTTCTAAGAGGGCTGGACCTGGCTCTGCTCGTATCGTTGAGTTTATCAGTGTTTGAAATATCCAAACAATCAGAAGCTGCAAATTTCTCAGAAGCAGACTTAGCAGAAGTATATGTTGACCTCAGCTGTGGTGTATCTAAACCCTCTTTGGAGCTGAAACTTTTGCTCATCTTACCCAAACTGATATTAAGTCGGCGAAAAGGTGAAGAGCTTCTTTCTTTTTCATCTGTTGCTTTGTTTACTTTCACATCCAACCTCTTCAAAGGTTCATTTATTGTATTGGTGGGTGTTAAAGTTGATTTTCTTTCTCCTAAATTTCTGGATCTAGCTGGACCGATTCCTGCTTTGGCTGAACGTGGTACAAGGTTAGGTGTATCAGATGAAAAGTTGACACTTTTTGCATCTATGGTGCTCGGCTGCTTTACCTGAGAGTGTTCGCTGTCAGCTTCACGAGGCAGCGGGCATGAGTGTGGGATATCAAAATTGAGCTCTCCATGGAAAATATCCTTAGATGTCTCTGAAAAGCTCCTTCGACTTGCTTCTGCAGATCTTCGACTTAATTTTGTTGTCAGATCAGAAAACTGGGACACTCCAGAATGATGTTTTTTGGGGAGATCTCTTGGCAAAAGTAGAACAACAGTTTTACGCTCTTTGGAGACATCTTGGTCAAAATTATTTGAATTTGGTTCTCGCAACTTCTCTGCTCTCTTCTTAATTTCACCATCTTGAGTCTTTGTCTGTAACCTTGTACATGATGCCACCTCATAATTCAGATCATTTGGGACAGTTCCGCTTCCTCGATTAATCTTTGTTTCTGGATCTTTTCTCTTGCACTCTTCCTGTTTGATTTCTGGATCACAAAAAGGCTGATCTCTTCTGATGAACTTCTCCTGCTCACTCAAGATCTTACTCTGGGCACGTTTAAGATCTTGGAACTTTCCAATGCTTCCTCCATGCACTTTGACATCTTGAGAATGCCCTTCTATTGGAGATGCCATCAGATGACATTGTAGTGAAGGACGGCGTGTCCTTGAACGAGCAGGAGAGCGACTATGAGATCTTCTAGAATCAGCAGATGATCCATCTGTTGAAAATGCTGATGATGTATTACTACTGGAGGGTGAATACCGGCTACTCTCATCTGGAATCTGTCTATGACCATAACGCCAATTTTCAAGACGCCCCCAGTCAAGGACCCCAACATTTAAAACTTTCTCCTGCGGGTTCACCCTTCTTTCCAGATAACTTGGCAAATTTGACATGTACTTTACAAGTTCTTCTTCTTCGGTTGGCTTCCTATCAGTCTGTTGTTTTTGGAGATTACCAGAAGATTTAGGTGGGATGTCCTTTGCATTCTTAGTAATTTCATTATGGAGATCAGCGTACGACAAATTAGGCTTTTCGGTTTTTAACCTGTCTGGCGGCTTTATCCTTTGAATTGATTGGGGCAGTAAGGGCTTCCCAGAAGTTCCTAAAGGCTGTCGATCCTTTGAGCTGCTTTTAAGCTCTGAAAGATATTCCATAGACCAGATATGTTCTCAGGACTCCAACGGTATTTATAATTATCAGCTTCTTGTCTCCACAGAAACTTGTAATGAGGAAAGTCGAAATATTTCTTTTCCAGCTGCGAATTTCAGATCAGATTGCATAATAGACACAGACAACCCTGCAGATAAAAGAAAACAATTGTATACTATAACATAATGCTCCAAGAAAAAAGAAGGTAAGAAAAAGGATAAAAAGACACTACAACAAAATCAGAGATTGAAGGACTACCTACTCTTTTTTATCAGAAATTGCAGAGAAAAAAAAAAGAAGGAACTTTCCTTTCATTGATATCTCAACAAGCCAACAACCAAAGTCATGAAGTGAACACAACCCCTTAGGCCTTAAACCAGAAGCAAAAATTTTCTTAGCAAATGGAAAGGCCACCAGGCACCAACCATAACTTAATCTCATCCACCAAAGAGATCATGACTACCAAACCACAATTTCTTTTTCTTTTTTGAGAAACAATTTCACTTATTATGACATTAAAAAGTCACCATGAAGTTCTCTTATTCGCGAAACAACTTACAATAAGAAGATGTCAAAAAACAGATTAAGATTCCTTATATGACCATCCATACTTGAGCGGTATACGAAGCATATAAATAATTTGGCCTGTTTCCAATTATAGGTAGCTAAAAGATAATTTAGCAGTTAATATAAAATCTGAGAGAACTCATAAATCATCCAATGAAAACAATAAAAAAAATATAAGTTTTTAGATTTTTCATTGTCTCGTAATCACAAAATCCAAAGAAAACAAGTAATAGAACTTCAGACCAAATAAGGAAAGCATGCAACTTGCCTGACATCATGAATCAGCAGTAGCGAGCAGAAAACTCCAGCCTGTGTTCTGCTCTGTAGTATAATTTCTAGGTTTTCTTTTCTTTTCTTTTTCAACACTAGTAGCTTTGACATCAAACAAAGGGGGTTGGGCGAAATATTAATCATCAAATTTATTGATGAAATGTCTATATATGGCTTTATTGGAACTTTATCCAGTAGGTTGATTGGAGATATGATCAGCTCAACACTAATCACTTAGTTTTCCCCTACAGACTGGAGTATAATTATTCGTGACAGAGACTGCAAAAACGTATGACACAAATGATAAGATCATCTTCTATTGGAGAAAAATCTGCTAGTTGAATTGGGATGAAGACAAATTTTAACTTGTAGGGGCAGACACAGAATTGGGATGCAAGAAAACAGTGGCAGGATATGGACAAAGATAAACCCGAAGAAGCATACAGAAAGCATGAAAGAATCGGGTGGTCCATGAAGAACCCATTTTTGAAAAACGTAAGATAAGGTGAAACGACCTGTCATGGTCATAGCCGCTGAGCTTGTTGCCAACAAGTAGCGGAGCAGACAAAGATCCACCAGCCATACGAAAACTAGAGCGCGTTCAATTTTCAAAATCTTGAACAGTAGGGCCTCCTTTGGCCCTCCAAAAGCAAGTTAACAAAGAAAATAAAGCGATTTCTTTTCTTTTTTCTCTCAACTTTTCCGAGTACCACTGTAAAAATGTTTCACATGTCACAAGAATGATCTCTGTCTCTCTCTGTCTCTGTCTCTCAAATTCAAGTTAAAGATGCAAATCGAGAGCTCAAAAAAGCGCAATAACGACAGCCATAACAATTCAAACATCAGAAAACCAACAAAATCAAACGTTGTACAAACATAACACAAAGTCAAGACAGGCAAGCAAAAATTACATCGACGTTAAAAGAAAACTTTCTCGTAATTTTCCCGCTGAGACTAAGAATGCAGTCATACCAGACTCAGTAATGGAAATGCAGAGGCGAGAAACGGCCATGAACGGAAGCTCCAGCAGCCCCAGGACGAAGTAACAGTTGTCGGTGCACCATTGGTAAGGGAAAGTAGCAGAGATCAGGGGAGAGCAAAAGAGCCGCAGAGCACCAAAGAAGAGGAAAGCAATCGCCTCGTAAACCCCACCCAATGCCCCGCCTTTTCTTCCCCAAACTCCAAAGCTGTGTAGAGAATAAATTAGCAAAAGATCCAAACACAGAGCTACAGAGCTTCAGACTCCGAGAGAGAGAGAGAGAACCAGTCCGTGTGTGTGTGTGTGGTGTCTGGCTGGAGCTGATTTGGTTTTAGTGCGGTAACATACTGTCAGTCAAAGCAGAGAGAGAGAGAGAGAGAGAGGGGGGGCAGTTGTCTTCATCAGACGGCTAAAAAGGCAGACCAGGATAATGAAGTGGTCACATCTGAGAGACGTGGAGGGGATGTTCCTGGGGCCCACTCTATAACCTTTACTTATTTGTTTTGATCGAGTTGTGACCCTTTAAGGATTTGTTAAAAAGTAGGATTTTTTTTTTTTTTTTTGGTGCGTATGTTAAAAAGTTTTTGAGATATTTTATTTAGCATCTTTTTTTAGGGAATGTAATTGTTTTTGCTCATGTTTTACTTTTTTTTGTTGTATCTTATGAAAATATTATTTTTTAAAAAAGTAAAAAATAAAAAAATTATCCCCGCTCTCTCAATTTTTTTTTTTTTTTTGAAAACAATATCGGCCTAAGAACAAGGTAACACTAGAAGGAATCGTAACATTTTTCTATTTTTTAAAGGGATTTTAAAATATTCTATGTAATATTTAATTTGTTTTTGAATTTTTTTAATTAAGATCAATCTTAAGGGTAGATTGAGTATGTTAAGAATGCTACAAAAATGTCAAATAACATAGGCTGTGTTTGGGAAAGGACAAAAAAAAAAAAAAAAAATGACGACTATTCCTCTCAACATCAAACACATAACACTTTTACGTATCAAATACTTTTTATTCTATTGAATAATAAAAGTCACCACAAATATATATATATATATATATATATATATATAATTTTTTTCACTTTTTCATACAAAACTTTTTTTTTTTCTCACATCAATTAAATTTGCTGCAGTTCTAGTCTACTTTATTTTTCAAGCAAGTCTTCTGACAAAAATAGCCATATGTCAAAAGTTTTTGAAAACACTAAAAATTATTATCGAATGAATGAACGAACAAATAAAAGTAGGCGTAGTATTTAATGGTGATTTTTACATTCTTCAAAGTGTTTTTATGAAGAAATATGATTTATTTCATGGTTAAGATTTAAAGTTAATACGTTTTTAAGGGGTAATTCAATTGTCTGAAGACCACATGCTTTATGAAATAAAAGTTACTAGTTCGAAGCTCATTCCTCCATTTTTCTTTAAATTAATACATTTATTGTGTAAATAAAATTATTTTTAGTATTTTAAAAAATATATATAGTTTAATACACAAACTTTAAATATGAAATGAATACAATTAATTGGATTTAAAAGGAAAAGAATCCTTGTCGTTTCATGAAGTGGTGATTTGCACTCAAATATCTTACTTTACTTCGCCAAAAAACAAAAAAAAAAAAAATCTTCCTTTACGGTTTTCACTCGTTTTCTTTCGTCAAATCTTGTTTGCATTTGGAGGTACAATTTGTTAGTTGGACAATTTTCGTAAGGCTGACGTGGCTTTGATGGTAACTGCTCGTAATTAATTGTGACAATTCTCATTGGGCAATGCTTAATTAATTGCTTACGACTTATGAGCCACGGGAATAGAATCCAGAGGACCCTTTTGTCCTTTTGCACATGGTCTAAGTTTAAAATCCCTCCCGTAAATTGTCTCGTTATTTTGAAAACAATTCTAAATTTACTTTACCTCATGAAATTTAAGGAATTTTTTAATTTAAATTTTAATATTTAAAAATTAGTAATGTATTTTTTTAATATTTCAAAATTTTTTAATTTAAACCCTTTGTTAGGAATTTTTTTTTTTTTTAAAAAAAAAAGCAAAAAGAATAATTACGTAATTTCATAAATTTTCATTAAATTAGATAAAAATTAGAAACAGAAAGTCTGAATTAAATTTTTTTGAAACATTAGATGGTACATTGCCAATTTTTAAATATTAAAATTCAAATTGAAAAATTTCTGAAACTTTAAGGAGTAAAGTGAATTTAACCCTTTTATAAATTTACATAAAATTTATCAAATTGATTATTAAATAATTAAATTTGATTTTAATTAACCCCTCTCTTATATATATATATATATATACATATCATCTACTTTCTTTTTTTAAAAACAAAAAAAAAAAACAAAAAATCCTATAAAAGTATAAAAAAAGAAAAAGAAGATCTACTTTTTTTGGAGGGTAAATAAATAAGATGATCTACTTTTGAAGCCGCGCCTGCCATGAAAGTGAATGCTTTTGAGCTCGAAAAGAAGACAAAGTGGAGGGGGGAAAAGCGAAAGAAAAGCGAGGTGACAGTAATGGAGCATGGAATGAATAAAAAGGGTGTCGTTTTAATGATCTATGATTCTTTGAATGATCCTATTCTTTGTTCAAATAACCACTTTCCGATCAGATATGATTGGATTGGACATGATCGTGTGGTCATTGTGGTTCTAAATCATGCGTGTCAATTGATTGGGAGTGATTATTATTATTTTCAATTAAAGCAATAATGTCCTAATACAATAAAGTTGTGGAATATTCTTTCTCTATGAAGGTTTCTTTTTCTTTTTCTTTTTCTTTTTATTTATCTTCCTCTTTTGCATTAGAGTTTGTGCAATTATTTATATATAAAGCGTATTGGATTGGGATTTGTATAATTCTCCCCTCGAAGCATAGGGATTCTAAGAGAGAGACCTCTCACAACTTCCTGCTCGGTTGCCAAAAAACAGAAAGCATTGTCAGGACTTCTTACTATAGAGAATTTACTCGAAATATAGGGATTGTATTTCGTAACTCCTTACCAGATTACTAGAAGCAAGGAGAATTGTCGGGATCTCTTATTGTAGGAGTTTCTTGTCAAAATGTCTAACTCTTAGCAATTAAAGGAAATTGAAATTTTCAACTATTTTTATTATTAAAAAAATATCATTTATATCTAAAATAGTGAAATGATGAACATGTTTGTATCTTTGAAAAGTTGGATAATCCAAAAATAACACCTCTTATTTTAAAATGTATTTGAAATGTTAATTTACTTGAAAACTACGTATTTTAAAGTTAAATATCAATTTAATAAATTAAATTTTTTTAAAAAAAATTAAAGAAGTAAATTACCTCCATACTTACCAGCTTTTGTAGGATACCAGCTTGCATCACCCCCATATGGTGCACATAATTGGCTAATTGACTGGATATTTTATTCAAGAACCTCGTGATTGTTAGCATGCACCAAGAAGGTAGTCATCTTTAAATTATGATTTGTTCAAGGTAGTCACCTAAACCCTATCTTCAATGGCCGGTTGCTCCTCCTTCATGGCTTCATCATTGCTTGCTCAAGATTTAGCAAAATATTATTACATCGACTTATCAAGTGAAAAAGGAGACGAAGCTTTGTTTAATACACTTTTTTTTTCTTCTTCCCCTTTTTGAAATAAAAATATTAATAAACAATTCAAAAACATAAAACATTCACAAAACAAAAATAAAACATTAACAAACTGAGCCGTATAAAGAACTTCGGGTGCAATCGAACGGGAATAGGGTTGTGCTTCTTCCCCTAGGGGTACTAGTAGAGTAGGGTTGACTGGATATTTTATTCAAGAACCTCGTGATTGTTAGCATGCACCAAGAAGGTAGTCATCTTTAAATTATGATTTGTTTAAGGTAGTCACCTAAACCCTATATTCAATGGCCGGTTGCTCCTCCTTCATCATTGCTTGCTCAAGATTTAGCAAAATATTATTACATTGACTTATCAAGTGAAAAAGCAGACGAAGCTTTGTTTAATACACTTATTTATTTATTTATTTTTTCCTTTTTGAAATAAAAATATTAATAAACAATTCAAAAACACAAAACATTCACAAAACAAAAATAAAACATTAACAAACCGAGCCGTATAAAGAACTTCGGGTGCAATCGAACGGGAATAGGGTTGTGCTTCTTCCCCTAAGGGTACTAGTAGAGTAGGGTTGACCGTTGGCCTAACATTTTGATCGATACTAGAATCTACGATTGAAGCATATGAGACATTATTAATTAATGGGAGACATGAGACAAACGGAATTGTTTTATTAAACAAGGTCACATTTCATATGTATGTAGTTTTGGAAGCTTCATATATACAAAGGAATATATAGTCAATGCACAACTAAAAGTTAATGCCAGCGGTTGTTTATTTATTTATTTTTTATTATTATTTTTGGGCTTTGATGAGGCATTCAAACCTTTTTCAACTACGTAACAATTCAAAGCTTTGATTTGCCAATAGAAAGGTTGGCCGACTTCCACATGCACTAAAAATATCGTATAAACCTTTTAGTGTGTTGATACAACATAATATCTAGAGCATTCATATGGGTAAAATTTAAAAGAAAAAAAAAATGGTTTATTAAGATTGGACTTTATAAAATATAAATTCAATGAATTGTTTCAAAACCTGAAAAGTTAATGTACCTACTAAAATATCCTCCATCTCTACTAGATTTTTCTTTTTTAGAATTTCTGACATTGCTCGGGTTTTATATGGCCACCCCTTATCGGCATGGGATGAAGAGGCGTGCCTACTGCAGGCACCTCTCTATCAGATAAAGATATAAAAGAACGTCAATTCTCATCTCAATAAGCGAAATTTTATTATTTTGTAGCTAGCTATCAACTTTTTCAAAACACTCTTTACATCTCGATCACTATTCTTTCACTTCAAATGTTCCACTAGCTTTCATAAAAAACAAAACAAGTAAAATTACATGCTACAGACTTGTGATAAGATCATGATTATGAATTTATGATGGGGGAATAGTGTGGGTTTGAAATTTGGAGAGAGGGGTCACATGGGTTCAGCTAAAATCAAAATATAACATCAATTCAAAGTTGAAAAATCCCAACCAAAGATTGACAAAATTTTAGCCAAAATAGAAATGATGCAGATTCGTACGGTTTCCTTTGCAGGGAGCTAGCCTATGGATTCAGTAGTCAAAGAAGGATAATATGTTCTCCCACTTCTAGCCATCGTTACTTCTTCAAACAACAAACGTCAAACGATGCAGGCATTTGAAGACCCTCATGAATTACCACCTACAAAAATCTTGAGGGCCATCATGTATTTAGAGAAGGAGGAACTTTTTTTTAAAATTGATTAGGGAAAGGGGTTATAAGAGAGGATCATTCTTGATCTAAATAGAAGAGAGAATGTGAGATCCTAAGAAAATACAAACAAAAACTGAAAAAAGGGTGAACTCTCCAACAATATTAGACCTAAAACAAACAATATAGTTCAAAAATAAGAACAATTAGTAGGAAATGGGACAAACTTAAGTGTTCGAAATCTCTTTTGGCTCTGTTTACTTCGACGTAAAATAGTTTCCAGAAAATGATTTCCACATTTTACGGTGTTTACTTTGATGTAAAATAGTGGTCAACAGAAAATATTTTCCTTTTGATCGAAATTCTTCTTTAATTTTCGAAAAATTGAAAACCGTAAACCAATTTCCGACTATGAGCATCTCATTCTTAAATCGATGGACATTGCCAAGACTCGCCAAGAACCTCGCCGAAACTTGACCGGGACTCGCCTAAGACCCCGCCGGGACCTGCTCGAGACTTAATCGGGACCTGCCCGGGACTCGCCCGGGACCTGATTGGATTTGCCTGGGACCCGTACGGGACCCCACCGGGACCTGCCTAAGACCCGCTCGAGACCTGCTTGGGACTTGACCAGGACTTGCCTGGGACCTGATCGGGACCCGCTCGACACTTGATCGGGACCCGCCCGGGGCTTGATCGGGACCCGCCCGGGGCTTGATCGGGACCCGCCCTGGACCTGGCCGGGACTTGCTCGGGACCCGCCCATGACTTGACCAAACCTACCCGGGACTTGACCGGGACCCGCCTGAGACCCCGCCAGGACGTGTCTGGGACTTGACAGGGACCCGCCTAAGACCCGCCAGGACTTGCCCGGGACTTGACCAGGACCCGCCAGGGACTGGATCGGGACTTGCCCGGGACCTGACCAGGACCTGCTCGGGACTTGCCCGGGACCAGCCAGGGACTTGCTCGGAACCCCGCCGGGACCCGCCCAGGACTTGACTGAAATTTGCTCGGGACCTGACCGGGACCCGCCCAGGACTTGCCTAGGACCCTGCCGAGACCCGCTCGGAACTTGACCAGACCTACCCAAGACCTGCCCGGGACTTGCCCAGTCGGGTCCCGGGCGGGTCTCGGTCAAGTCCCGTCGGGGTCCCGGTCAAGTCCCGGGCAGGTCCCGGCGGGGTCCCGAGCAAGTCTAGGTCAAGTTTTGGGCGGGTTCTGGTAGGGTCCCAGGCAAGTCCAGGGCAGGTCCCTGCGAGGTCCCGAACCCGGTCAAATCCTGACGGAGTCCCAGGCAGGTCCCTGCGGGGTCTCGAACAAGTCCCTTGTAGGTCCAAGCGGGGACCTTATTGGAAAAAAAATATTTTTTTAAAAAAAAATTATTTTTCGTGTGCACGGTAAACGCCGTAAATTGTTTTATGTGGAAAAATGACTTTCCTGAAAATATTTTTCGACGGAAACAATTTTACGTCGAAGTAAGCGGAGCCTAAGTGTACATTTGCTTCAATATGTTTGGTTTGGCCTTTGTTCCTTCCTGCGCAATAAGAATTTTTTTTTTTTCAAATGTATTTTTAAGCAGGGTATTTTTTATAATTTTGTTTAAAAAAGCATGTGTTTTGCCCGTAAAGTTGTGGGCCTAATGCACTTTTGGATTGTAGACTCAAACTTCATTTTAATAGGTGATGCCTAGCACTTGAAATTTTAGTTTAAATTGTGAGTGAATTGGCAACATTAGGGTTCAAACTTAAGACGCTCTGAAGTTTAAACTGATAATTAAGAAAATATAAATTTAATCACTTAATCAATGTTTTAATACTGTTTAATTTCAGGTTTGTAGATTCGAACACAAGATTTTTTTTTTTAATAAAAAAAAAAGATTATATAGTATGTGACTTCATAACTACAATTCTCCCCCTACGCCCCTAAGAGGTATCTCAATCGCTGGGACCACGCTTAATGAAGCGGAGGTCACTAGTTTGAATATCTCTCCCCCCCTCTTCCCTCTTGTGCGGACATGTAAAAAAAAAAAAAAAAAAAATTCTCCCCCCTACCATAAATTAGCATTGGTCACCGACATATATGGTCCCATATGTCTCGCATGTTGAAGAATGACAGTATTTTGGTACGGCAGACATGGGTATTCGCTTTCATGAACAATCACGAACAATAATTCGCTCAGAAAAAAGGAAAAAAAAAAAAAAATTGATGAACAAAAAATTCATGAGGGTCACATGTTTCCCATTGATGCACCAATTATTTGTAAGGAATCTTTAGTGGCTCCCAGAGGATCGAATTGGGAGCACAGGAAGACTAGGTTGATTCTTGTACAATGCATGAGGTCGGTCGGGAAGATTGGGTCGGTTTGGTAAATAAATATTTTGGGCTTTGAAAAAAGGGTAAAATTTGAAAATTGGTTTGGACCGACAATGAAAGAAATGGAAAATTCGCCAAATATTTTTATAATTTAGCATTTGTAATTAATTAAACCTGTTTGATGAAGAACAAAACAAGGAACAAATGTGAAAGTAAGAAACGCTGTATCATTTTTTGATCTATTCGAATTTCTATAGCTCATGAACATTTTTCACCCTAGAGCGGAAAATAAGATAATAAGTTATAGCCAATTGTAAAGATCTCGATTCCAGCAAAATGGCATGGTTAAATGCTCCGAACTTGTGTTTTTTCATTTTCGAGATTGAGATGTCTAACAATTCATTGCTAAACAAATAATATAAAACCTATTTGTTCAAATAAATTTTGAGCAAACCGACCATCTACTGGCGTGACCAATATATGGTTGGGTGAGTCTATATAACTGTCTCACACCATCATACAAATTTTCAAATAGTAAAAATATTTTACCGTTAAAAGTTAAAATTATACCATTTTGTCCAGTACTGTCCATGCTAACTATAAGCCTATATATATATATATATATTCTATTTTGTTTATATATAATGACCTATATATTGAGATGGACATATGTATGATTGTCTCATCAAAAGACAACCATGGCGGGCAAGCCCATGCACTGACAAGATATTGTAACACTCATCTCTCTCTCATCACATGCACACATCACTAGCAAAAGATTTCAGTGTCTTTCAGCCACATGCAGATCTCAATGGCCTTAACATCATGCTTCTAATTGGCCTCCACCTTTGGGAGAGTCACAATTCCTCTTTCTTGAGCCCCGGAAGATCGGCCATAAGAGTGGTGTTTGGTTGCTGGAATGTGTATGAAAGTGATGAAGAATGTTTATATAGTAACTAAGTTATATAACTATGGGACAAATTGGGTATATATAATATATATACGTAGCTAAAATGGGATGAGAGTTTGAGTGATTTCTGGGGGACGTCCACGTACGTGAGATTTCTTCTTTTTTTTTTTTTTTTTTTTGGTAAGAAAACTACAAGAAACAAAAAAATAAGAGCAAAACATATATAAAGCTAAAAGGGGGTGGATCTTTTCCACTACAAATGTGGAAAGAGGGAAGATGAGATAGGTGAGTGAGAATGCAACCGGAGAAAACTCTTGCTGTGACCCAGTAAGCCACATCACCGTGGGATTTTGAATGACTATGTTTGAGTGCTTTTCCTTTGTTTTGACCATGTTTTTGTAACACATCACCGTGAAATGGGGAATCCTTCATAAACAATACGGTAAGTTGGTAACTGTTGATATGCATGGTATTAGCGGATTAAAATTGATGAGTATGATCCGTTTAATTAAATGAGCAGGGTTAGAGTTGACATATATAGTATTATATTCGTATTTCAACACGATTCGAACCTAACATACGACATTTAAGGCTTATAATTTTTGACACAATGCGCAAACTCGTCATGAATCTAACACGAAATCAACAAGTTATGGTTGAAAGTCTAGCCTGTTTATTTTTTATTTTTTTATTTTGATATGTTTACATAAGGGTAGGGAAATGATCAGGGATGAAAATTCGAGCTAGTGAGCTTCGCTTTATGAGACATGGTCTTCAGTCGATTGAGTTACCATTTGGAGACGACTGACCCATTTAATTAAATTGTCAGTCAAGTTAATTTTTTTTTTTTTTTTTTTTCCTTGATATGTAGGAAGACGGTCATGGATAATGCATGTATATATATATATGCAAGTGCATGTGCGTTTTGGCCAGCATTATTAGTGTACCATTTGTTTTTCTTCCTCGTTGATTTCACATAGATCGAAAGGGACGTTCAATTTTAATTCCTCATACCCAAATCTTGTGTCAGATAAGAAAATATATATATATATATATATATATATAAAAGAATCCTAATTCTGTCTCAATATATATTGTTTCATTGTAAATAGGACAATATCAACCAAAAAAGAAAAGATTCTTTGATTTTGACGTGAAACAATTTTTTATGAACTTTTTGAAGAAACTGATATATAGATAAATGAGACCCTCAAAACTAAACCCATAACACGTGATCACTTTTGAATAATTCAAAACAAACACATGCTTCTCAAAGCATCATAACAATAAATGTTGAGAAATTCATCAATTATAATTCCTTTCAGATGTACTGCGTGGCAAGAAACATGTCTCGTCCTTGACGCACGCATGTCCGGTTACGACAATGAAGAGGTGAGGGTCCAGTTCAGAGACAGAAGGGTCCTGCAGATCGTGGTGGAAAGTCAATGCTGTGGCTGCAGCTTCATGAAGAGCGTCCAACTGCCGGAGAACGTGAATGTGGGAAAACTCAAGACGGAGTTCGATAATGGCAAGATCAAAATCACCATGCCTAAGCTGAAAATGAAGCCCAAGAAAAAGAACCCTCCTATTATTGTCACTGTCTCAGGGTCGCCATGGCTGCTTCTTCTGCTAACTTAATTTTATTTTATGAATAAATAAAACAATTTAGATTTAATTTAGGTTACATTTGGTATGTTATTTACAAACTTTCCAAGAAAATTTGTCCATGCATGGTGATAATATGGTAGGGATGATGATGTTATTTATTGATGTGAAAACAGTGACAGAGTCGATCGGTGTTCACTAGTTTTGTATGACACATTATCAAATTTCATCTATAGCATACATTTTCTTTTCTTTCCAATTATTTAATTTGTTAATTTTGAATTCTCTTCTAGCTAGCTGCTTAATTATTTGTTAATTTTGATAATTGCTTCAAAAATCTACCAATAAAGAACTATATATGATACATATGTGAAGGTTCCACAACAAGAAATCAGTCTAATCAGTTTCCCCTACAAGGCTTCAAATGAAAGATTTATATAGAACTAAAAAACCGGTCTTTATCGGCATAATTTACCATCGTTCACTAAAAACGCCTATAAAAAGTTTAATTTATTATCACGACGCTGATAATTATATAGGTATATAACTATATAACTCATGTAAGATGGAATCTAACACTTCAAAAGTTTACTTTTCTATCGTGTAATATAACACTTCAAAACTTCGATCTAATTCATTAATTGGTTTAATCACGGTCTAAAATTGATTTAACTTGTTATAAATATTGTAAGTGAAAAAAAAAAATGGAGGCAAATTATATATTTTCTAAATAATCACATATATATATGATTTATCTGTTTATTATTATTATTATTATTATTTTGAGAGAGAGGTCAAAGTAATTAATTAATACCCGTGACCAAAAGGTGCAAAATCTTACCAGCCACTGTATCTTTGCTTATGTCATATTCTCTATATTTTTCCCTAATTGAGAAGCTAACATCCTTAACATCAGCAGGGAATAGTATAGAGTGAAATATGTTCAAGGCATTAATTGTCAATTGCGTATCAAGATGATGCTGGATTTTACTTTCACACGACAATTATTTATTTATTTATTGTCAAATTGTCAATTAATTGCGTATTTATTTATTGTCAATTGTCAATTATTTATTTATTTATTAATTGTCAATTGTCAATTGCGTATCAAGATCAGGGAATTGTACATAACATTTGATTTTACTTTCATACGACATGAAGTAATTTATAATTTAGGCTAGCTACAGTGACTAATTATTTATTTATTTCAAAAAACTTTTTTTTTTTTTTTGTATTTATTTGTCCATTGGTTTTTATTTTTTATTTTTTTAAAAAAAATTGTTTGGCTTTTTTTACAATTATTTTATTATTTTATTTGTTAAAATAATATGGGTATTATAGGAATATAAAAAATAAGTGACTTTTTTGATACATTTTTGTACTTTGGTGGGCTACTTTAGTACCTTTTGTACATTGTGGCCCGTGGAGCTCCATCACAAACAACTGTTAGTTTGAGAGACTTTTTTATATTTTTCTTTATGTTTTTTTAATAGGTTAATAAGAAAATATTTATTTTTCATATGCATGCCACTTTATTAAACTAATTTGTAAGAATTACTACAAATTAGTTTATAGTTAATTTTTGTCCGTTTAATTTCCTCTGACGGAGCTCCGAGGCAGAGAAAGTATGTACGGAATTTGTATGTCGAATTTCCAATTATAGAGAAAAATCTTAATAACTATTTTCCATTAAATAATTTAGATTTATATTGTAATTAGTAATATGTAATAAATATTTTTTTAAAAAAATAATATGAAAATTTATATATTCTAACAGATAGTGATGTAGCGCTCGAAGCCCCATCTCCACCATTGATGGATGCTTCATCAGTTTTGTTAATAAACTGACAAGCCTCTTTGTTATGTTGCATTAAGGTTGCCATCTCATGTTACATTTATTAAGGGGGAAACTGGACGTTATTGCTCAAAACTATTTTGGTGTGTTTTCAAAAATTATTTTACGCTATATTTGTATTTTATACCGGATGAATAACTCATCATATTCCATAGCTACACGCTTGAAGTCCCCTGTCGTTGGTGCTGATTTTGCTGCACAAGTTGATGATGCTCTCAAAGAGGATGCATCAGTTTCTGTATGTTTTTTAAATCGAGAAGCCATGGTGTGATATGTGCAATCAAATGGGTCTCCGGCCATCACGCTCTAGCAGCAAATTAAACTTTCACACTAGGAAAAAAAGGAGATGAACCATTAAACTAGAGAGACTCAAGGACTCTTTTTTTTGTGTGTGTGTTTTTCATAAGGTCGCTGCATGCTAAAGAGCAACTTTCTTGTAGTTTGTAGTGAGAGGTGACGGTAGAACTCTGTTAAGCATTAAAAAAAATTATGTGGTATCCCTTTGAAATCACACTACACATACGATCGAGGAGCCACTATTGAAACACATTGGAATTATGGGATTGTGATGGAGTGGAATTTTGTAAGTGTTGAAGATTGAAGGCTTATCATCATCATAAGAGAATTATATTAAACTAAATCAACGGTCCATCCTTTGAGAATTGAATAAATGCATCCAACTACCCACTGTCCAATTCTGGTTCTGGGTCGATATATAGATATGTCTCCTTATGTGGACATGAACCTAACCGTATATATATATTTTGTAACATAACCGTATATATTTTGTTCACTAATAAGATTCTTCCCTTGTTAGACCGGCTACGATTGTCATCCCCGATCTCTTTGGTAAGCACCATCGTAAACTTTATTGCTCAATTAGTCGAAATCTAGGAATGGAGATCTTTCCGTTTCCTCTTCTGATTTCTGAATTACCTTATTTATTATTATTATTATTATTATTATTATTATTATTTTAATTTCTGAATAACTTGTTCCCCCAAAAAAGTTGAAAACTGGCTAGGGCCATGCAAACACGTAACAACAGACCTAGCCGACATGTGAGGGGAGCGTTAAAGTAGGTAGTATTATTGTAACGCTCCCCTCACGAGTGGAAAATCTCAACCATTTAGTTTGAAAATTTTGATAAAATTTCAATAATTCTACCTATTTAATTAATCAATATCTAATTTAAATGTTGATTAATCTCTTATAAGCATGTAATGACATACCAAAAAGGCACATAAATTGTAGATGTGAAGGATGTAGGAAATGGTGGAGTAGTAGTGGGTTTAATTCTTCTTATTGATCAAAATGTGTAGAGCTTTGTAGGCTTAGTTACCGATCCCAAGCCAAATTCTGCGAATTTATGTGCAGAGATGGAAATCTCAGGTTTAAGGAGGTAGGATTGTGTGCGGGGTTTGCATTGAGGCAATAGATGGAGTCTTCATGGACGACCATGGATCCTCGACGCCAAAGGAGGCCGTAGATCAAAGCAAAGGAAGTAGGGTGGCAACAAGGAGATTAGGGAAAGAAGTGAGTAGTGATAAACTAGTGTGCCATACTTCACAATACATATAAATATTATTATGAGATTTTTAATTTTTTTGATCAAAGCATATGTGAAATTAAAACGACATGATCATCTCTATTAGTTCCTTCAAGGAGTTATTGGAAGAACCACCTTCTCTAGTGCAAAGTTCGACTATATCCTTCAAATTTTTGGCCCTCTTCCGCATCTCTTTCCCTTCTTCATCAACTAAAAGTCTTCTTACAGCTTTCTCTATCTTACCTCTTTCCAACTCACTTTCCAATTCCAGGCCCACTTTCCATATATGACTCACATATCTTGCATTCACTCCTTGGTCCCCGAAACATGGTCTACATATCATTGGAACTCCTTCGCAAATACTTTCTAACGTTGAATTCCATCCACAGTTGCTCAAAAACCCTCCCACTGCATCGTGTGCTAAAACTTTTTTTTGGGGTACCCATTTCACAATGTAACCTCTTTCGTCAATGTTTTCTTTGAAACATTTGGCCAGTATCTCAATCCATTCCGCACCATGAACTGAACCTGGTCGAACCACCCATAAGAAAGGTTGTTGGCTGTTTACTAGCCCCCAAGCCATCTCAACAAGCTCTTTGGCATCCATGAATGCTAAGCTTCCCAAGCTTACATAAATGACTGAGTTACAACTTTGCTTATCAAGCCATGCCAAGCAGCTATTATCCTCTTCCCATAGGCTACTAGAGGAGGCCGAGGCAATCTTATGCATAGGGCCTATTGAGAAGATTGGAACTTGACATTGTTGTTGGATCTTTGCCAATGATGAATTTTCAAGGCAAGCAGTTGTATTATGAATGATGGCCGAATATGTTTTATTGTCAGAAGCTTCACTCACTATTTGCAAAAGTTTATCTAAGTTTTTAAAAATGGAGTGAGGTAGATCCTTGAACCTAAGTGGATAAAGCTCTGGAACCAGATCGTGTGACCTAAATTCTGTAATCCAGAAAAATTTCAGTGATTAGTTTGCTGGGCTATGACCATTTAATAGTAAGAAGATAATTTATCTATAACATACGGAGTGTGTTCTTTCTCTTTTCTTTCTCTAAATAATTTTTGTGTATCAGTTTAAACTTTTGGAATAACATGTGATTTTACTTGGTATTAGAATAGAAATCTTGAATTTAAACTCTAACTCTATGGTTTATCTCATTTGGAATAAGTGGTTCTTTTAAGTTGGTACAAAAATAGAAGTATTGGGTTTAAACTCTTAGTCTAAAGTTGACATGCATCTTCCTTCAAATAATACCTCACGAGATTTGCTAAGGAAATTACATCAATCTCTCTCAATCACAATTTGTAATTATATATGTTAACTCTTTTCCTTTTCTTTCAAAAAAATTTATTGATTTTAATGTTCAAACATGCACATCATGATACATTATGCCCTAATTAGGAGTGGAACATATACAATTTCTGCACTGGTTAGCGTAATAAGTGAATATTTTCATTCAAACAAAAAAGAAAAAAACAAGTGAAAATTTTGAATTGTATAAGGCACAGGTCTGATAAAAAAGAAAACATAATATTGTTTTATGATGCCTTTGGTTTTCAAGATTCGAAGGAATTAGGTTTTGAATAAATTTTTAGGTATATTAATAATAATAATTTTATATAACGTTCCACTTTCATAAAGTTTTTAAACGAAGGATATTCTATTTAAAGAAGAGTTTCCATTTATAGATATTTCTAAATACAGAAAGTATAGAGATATAAAATCCCCTAAGATGTTTCAAGAAAAGATAAAATAATGAAAAAATAAAAAATTATAAGATCGATGAGAGCGAATGTGTGGTGACTATTTTCTTAACATATATACATTTAATTAAGAGAAGTACCTAGGAAGGGAAGGTGGCCTTCTGTCTTGATCAGTTGGACAAGGGCACTACGAGTAAGAAAATGGGAAGCACTACCAGTGCGTAAAATGATGCTTGGGAGATTCAAATCCTTTGCCGTTTCTTCAGAAAAATGCATCACTTCATCGTAGATGATGCAGGCGATTGCGTCGTCCGTCTTGCCCTGTTGCCTACTCATCATCACTTGATCAGCCAAGCATTCTCGGAAACGAGCTTTGCATTTGGCATTAAGCTGCGATACAAAAGGTACCAACTCGTCATCCCTTGACATTTTGCGGTCAGTTGAGGTATCTGGTAAGGAAAGAAAGCTGAAATCCGGGTGGCTCGAAGGCTTGGGGGAGTTGTATTGTGCGTGAACGACAGTTATGGAGAAGCCATTGGAGTGGAGGATGCTACCTAGCTGAAGCATTGGGTTTATGTGGCCTTGGAACGGCGCCGGTACTAGCACCACACGTAGACGTCTCCTTCCTTCCTTTTCCATCTCTCGCTCACGTAAACACAGACAAGCCGGGTTTTAAGGGTGAGAGTTTGCACGTGATAAGGGGGGATATAGATTTCGTCTCTCAATATGGTAACCAAAGTTGCTTGAAATGAAGTTGTTATATAAGGGGTGATCGATATATATTGTGAATAAAACAGTTTTCTCATGGGGTACGGTGTCCAAGTCCAACGGCAATATTGCGTATGCAATGACGAAGGTTTCAAGTTGGATCAGATAGTACTGTGGTAGGCCAACTAATTTTGACTAGACAGGACTAGACTATAGACTATAGCCGGATGAGTTATCAATGACGAATTGGGTTTAGGGCCGGCCCAATCGCTAGGTGAGTTAAGTCGGCGCCAAGAGCCCTAAATTTTTAAGGCTCAAAAAAAATTTTCTTAAGCCCAAAATATTTTCTTATAAGGTCAAAAAAATTTGCATAAAAGCCCTCAACATGCTTTCTTGAGATCCTCAACATGTTTTAAGAAAAATATTATTATTTGTTTATAATATCAAGGCTCCAATATGTTTTCTTAAGGCCTTCAACATGCTTTAAAAAAATAATATTATTATTTTTATAATATAGAGGCCTTCTGCACAACAGGCATGAGGCCCTCAACAGTCAACGTGTTTTAAAAAAATAATATTATTTGTTTATAATATCGAGGCCCTCTATAAAATAAGAACGAAAAAAAAATATGAGAATTCCACAGACTTATCTGTTGTAGTTATTTTGCAGAAATTCAGCTCCTTACAAAAGGTTAAAATGCTTAACTTTTTACATTTCAAAAAGGTTAAAATTGTGCAATCTACAAAAATTCTAAAAGACAAAAATAAGTCTGCTTAATTTAAGTATAAAGAACAAAGAGTAAGGGCAAAATGATAATTTTAATCTCAAACAAAAAAATCACTGAGTGCAAAATTGATGCTTATTAGATAAAAATCTCATGCAATATTAAAATAAATATTATTTAATTAATATTTAAATATTTAAAAAATAAGGCCAAATTTTAAAGTTTTGATTAAGACCTTAAAATACATCGAGCCGGCCCTAGACTTTAGGATGCACGCAAGCTGTAAAGAAAGTCGTGTTTTTTTTTGTTTCTTCACTTTTTTTTTCTGGCACGTTTGTACGTGTTAATTAATGTTCGAATATGATGGTTTCGGTCCCAAATCCAACGAACATGTTCAATGCTTTATTGAAGATATTTAGGGGAAACATTAATCAATGCTATTTTGAACATTGTCTATATTTTTGAGGTGATAATTATCTTCGAGCAAAGAGTTTGGTTTTCAGGATATAACAAAGTCATTAATTGCAAACAATAATTATAGTGTAAAATTCGTTGGAGGACTTAATTATAAAAAATAAAAAATAAAAACACAACTTTTATGTTCTTTATTTAGTACATTTCAAATGTTCATCTACCTTCCCGAAACAAAAAATAAACAATAAAAAAAAAAAAAAAAATTAATGCATGCTAAAAAACCTTGCGATAAGAATGATTATGATAGGTAATAATGGGTTTGAAATTTGGGCATATGGTCACACGGGTTCACTTAGAATCAAAATATAACATCAATTCCAAGTTGAAAAATCCCAACTAAGTATTGACAATTTTTTTTGCCAAATTAATTAGAAATTGTTACACATAAATCCATCACTCGAGCCCCACGGGTCAAAGGCCCATGGGCCCAAGAAAGCCCGGTGCATCCAAATTGGCTTATTAAACGCGCCCAGCACAAAGCAATGGATACAACGTTGTCCCCTACACTCTCGGATGACCAAAAGTCCAGGTATGGGGCCACAATGAACCTCCCACACTTAACATCCAGATGTATCTATCATATCAGGGACAAGGTTCGGTTACATAGACAGCTCGCACATAGCAAGATCACTGGGACAGTTACGATCCTACTCTTAAAGACGCCTCACAGATACATGCCATCCTTGGAATCTTGTCAATATATGTAATGGCCTCTTACCGATCATAAAAAAATGAGACACAAATATTAACTCTTCTAGCCGTTACGCCCAAATCCCAGATCCTCCACCCGACCATCATAACTACCTCTGTATGCTCAACTATAAAAAGCTTCACCTCGAAGGTATGAGGGACGACTAAGACGCATACTAAGCTTATATACATACTGACTGAAGCATCGGAGGAGGAACCGCCGACCAACACCTGGCACATCCTCTTAACGCGTGCTTTAGTTTTGCAGGTTTACAGAAAGGTGACAATGAAAGGCATAGCTCAGAGACTTGGATTCCCTCAAATTCACCATACTGGAAACTGCTTCAATAGTTTGGCGCCATCTGTGGGAATGACTAAACCGTTCTTACAAAAACAATATCTGTAGCAATGGTGAATACAAGATCAAGAAGCCGAGCTCGCACCGAAGAACCATCGGCCCATGCCAAGCAAAGGCCACCACCGGCGCATCAGAACGCCGGCGATAAGGAGCGCATCGCTTCTCTCAAAGCACAAATGGCCCGTCTGATCCAGCAGAATGAGGAGCTGCGACTCCAATTTCTAGGGGTGAAATAGCGGTTGCGGTTAGCGGTTAGTGGCTAAAACCGCTAACCGCAACCGCTTCCGCTAACTGGCTAGCGGTTAACCGCCCGGTTAGCGGTTAACTGTTTTGGGATAACCGTTTTTTTGGGCATTTTTTCTGGACCGATATTGGGCTGGTTTTGGACCGGTTTTAGGCTGGTTTTGGACCGGTTTTGGGCTCACTTTAAACTTTTTTTTTTGGCTCATTTTAAACATTTTTTTTTTAAAAAAAATTTTATTATTCCTTTTCATGGCCATTTTCACATTAAAAATTGCTATATACCAAAATCTTGTTGGCCACCTTCTACAAATCTACACATCATATAATATACAAATAAAATTACAACAAAATCATCACTTCACTTGTAGTCTTATACATAAACTCAAACAAGTTCATAAACTCACAAGCAACCAAAAAAACCAACATGGTTGAACTTGAAGCTTGAGGCCCATTTCAATCAACCAAAAAAAGTTCATAAACTCACGACTTATATATATATATATAAAAAAAAACCGGTTAGCGGGTAGCGGTTAGCGGATTTTCAAAACCCACTAACCGCTAACCGCAACCGCCTAGGCGGTTAGCGATTTTTACTAACCGCTTTCAAAACGGTTAGGCGACTAGCGGTTAACGGTTATAGCGGTTAGCGGTTAGACGATTTAAAATTTCACCCCTATCAATTTCCATCTCCATCCCAAATCAATCAGGCTGAACAATCGGATGGGCAAAGAAATCACGGTCATCACTTCGGTAACCGGGACCTCCATTCTGACGGTCATAGCCAGCAAGGTGAAGGTCGCCCTCCCTCGCGCAGCCATAATCACCGAGGCGAAAACTCCCGCAAAACCGCGGAACCACAACCGATCACTGCTTCGCAAAGGGAGGTAGACAAAGCATTGGTAGAACTTAAGACCAAGTTGGAAGCCATGGAGTAGAAAGAGAAGTCAATGGGCATCTCTATTGCGAGTCGTAGACCTCCCAAGGCCCCGCAAAATCAAAAATCTTATTGCTATTGCGAGTTCCATGAAGTCAATGGGCATTAGAAAAAGGACTGTATTGCCTTGCGGCACCTCATCGAAAAGTTTATCCAAAATGATAAACTTGTGCGATTCCTGGGAGAACAAAGGAGAGCGGCCCTTCCTCGGGAAAACTACGGCTGAGAAATAAGCTACCATCCTCCTAGAAATCAACAGCCACAGGAACAGTATTGAAGTAGAAGTTCCAACAGCAGGAACCAGAATAGATATCCTCGGGAGGAGAGAGCGAGACGGGATGAGCATAGCGGAAGGCCAGCTCTACTTACCCGTGAGCCCCAAAACCAAGGCCAGCTCTACTTACCCCTGAGCCCCAAAACCAAGCTAACCTCTTGGAAATCCACACCATAATTGGTGGATTCGCCGGAGGAGGAGAGTCAGGGAGAACAAGAAAGGCCTACGCCCGTCAACTAGAAGACTCTCACGAAGTCTACACTGTAGGGAGGCCTATGAAGCAGTCCCGAAGGAGCGAAATGGTTATTGGATTCTCGGATGCAGATTACCTGGGTATCTCGCGCCCACATGCAGACGCTTTGGTTGTCACCCTGACAGTGACAAATCATAACGTCCATCGCATCCTGGTGGACAACGGAAGCTCGGCAAACATCTTATATTGGTCTGCATTTAAAAAGTTAAATTTGGGACAGAAGAAAATCGTCCTAACCAACTGCCCCTTGATGGGATTTACAGGGGAACAAGTACAACCGGTCGGATCAATCGAACTATCGGTTACTGCCGGGTTGTACCCAAGACAGGCGATGGTAATGGTACGTTTCTGTTGGTCGACCAACCTTCTGCCTACAATGCTATTATCGGGAGGACGGCTCTCAACGAGCTTTGAGCCATCACATTAACTCCGCATCTCAAGATGAAATTCCCAACGAATCATGGAGTTGGAGAAATTAGAGGTGATCAATGGGCTGCCCGACAATGTTACAACATCTCTATAAAAAAATGTCCAAAAACCTTAGCCCTGGAAAACACTAGTAAGGAGGAAAGATAGCAATTAAAGCGTGGTGAACTGGTTGAAGATCTTGAGGAATTCTCGATTGGCAAACATGATAGAGTTATCAAAATTAGGTCCCAACTAGACCCAACCGTGAAAGAAGAACCCGAGTCCTTCCTCTGTAATAACTGTGATGTATTCGCCTGGAGTCAAGACGATATGCTGGGAATAGCACCTTCAGTTATGGTGCACAAATTGAATGCTGATCCCAATTTCAAGCTGGTACGGCAGAAGCGGAGGGGATACACGGTTGAAAAAAGCAAAGCTGCCGCCGAAGAAGTCGAGAAATTACTTAAACCCGGGTTCATCAAAGAGATCCGGTACACCACTTGGTTAGCAAATGTGGTGCTGGTAAAAAAGACAAACGGAAAATGGAGAATGTGTGTCGACTTTACAAACCTCAGTAAAGCATGTCCTAAAGACAACTACCCCTTGCCGTGAATAGACCAGCTTGTTGACTCAACATCGGGACATGAGCTACGAAGCCTTATGAATGCATTCTCGGGATATAACTAGATATCCATGCACGAGTCAGACTAGGAAAAAATGGCCTTCATGACTGACACAGATCTGCACTGCTATCGAGTCATGTCGTTCGGACTAAAAAATGCAGGAGCTACATACCAGCGATTAGTCAACAAGATGTTTCGATAACAGATTGGAAAAAATATGGAGGTATATGAAGATGACATGCTAGTAAAAAGCATACGAGCAGTCAACCACATAGCGTACCTAGCCGAGGCATTTGATACGCTAAGGTACGATGGGGATGAAGCTCAATCCCTCCAAATGTGCATTCAAAGTGGCTTTGGGCAAGTTCCTTGGGTTCATCGTCTCCCAAAGAGGAATTAAAGCTAATCCCGAAAAAATCAAGGCAATCTTGGACATGTAAGCACCTCAAAGCACAAAGCAGCTTCAACAATTAACAGGCAGGATAGCGGCATTAAATCTGGTCGTCTCTCGCTCAACCGATAAATGCCTTCCCGTCTTTAAGATCCTGAAGAAAGCTTTCTCTTGGAGTCCAGAATGTGACAAAGCTTTCCAAGAATTAAAGAAATATTTGGTCAACCCACCGTTACTGTGCCAACCGGTAGAAGGAAAAGCTTTGTACCTGTACTTGGCGGTATCTCCATCAGCCATAAGCTCAGCCTTAATCCAGGAAGAGCAAGGAGTGCAAAGACTTGTCTACTTCGTCAGCAAAGCCCTGCATGGTGCCGAAGAGCGATACCCACAGATCGAAAAACTAGCATTCGCCTTGGTCACATCCGCCCAGAGGTTGAGGCCATACTTTCAGGCTCATACAACCAGGGTATTGACTAAATATCCCTTGAGGAAAATCTTGCAAAAGCCAGATTTATCAGGAAGATTAGTCAACTGGGCTATAGAGCTCGGGGAGTTCGACATAAATTTCCATCCGAGAACATCCTTTAAAGGGCAAGCGATAGCTGATTTTTTGGCCGAATTCTACGACATCTCCGAAGAAGAAGAAATAAACCCGGGGGAAGCATGGGTGGCGCTTGGGGATGGGTCCTCGACTCGAAAATGCAGTAGGATCGGGGTTGCGCTTGAAGGACCCAACGGTGAAAAGTGTGAAGCAGCTGTGCAGTTGAAATTTAGCACCACCAACAACGAAGCTGAATATGAAGCCATGATCCTCGGGATGAACATGGCGAGGGAAATGGGAGTAAAAAACTTGGAAGTTAGAAGTGATTCCCAAGTAGTGGTTGGACATGTTCGGGAAGAATCAGAGGCTCGGGGAAGCAAAATGAAGAAATATTTGGCAAAGGTAAAGGTGATCACGGAATCTTTTGACAAGATAACCTTTACAAAGGTACCTATAGAAGAAAACTCCCAGGCAAATGCCTTAGCTCGTATGGGCTCTGCGGCTGAGGAAGAAATCATATCAGTTGATCACCCAGTCCAAGAGCTAGCCGAACCCTAGATTGGCCAAACAAATCAAGTAGCGTGCATTGAAGAGAGAAAGCAGTGTCCAGATTGGGGCCACGACATCCTACAGTTTCACAAGGAAGGCAAGCTGCCATCCGACAAAAAGTTAGCATGGAAGATTTGCATCCAAGCAGCACGATACACACTAGTTGACGGTGTCCTGTATCGGAGGGGTTACACCCTCCCTCTACTTAAATGCTTATCCAAGGATGAAGCCAGATAAGTGCTCAGAAATTCACGAGAGGGTGTGCAGCAACCACTTGGTAGGAAGAATGTTAGCCCACAAAGCTATCCGAGCAAAGTAGCCCCATGGCCTTTCGCGTAATGGGGGGTGAACTTAGTGGGCCCACTTCCAGTAGGAAAATAAGGGTGTCGGTTTGTCGTGGTTGCTGTTGATTATTTCACTAAGTGGGCAGAAGCAGAAGCGTTAGCCACTATAACCACTGGAAACATAAGGAATTTTCTCTGGAAAGCAATCGTCTATCGGTACGGCATCCCACTTGCTCTTGTAACCGACAATGGAAAACAATTCGATTGCGAACCTTTCCGAAGTTGGTGTGCCAAGCTCCATATCAGAAACTACTTTTTATCCCCCGGACACCCTCAGGCCAACGGTTAGGTAGAAGCGACAAACAAAACTTTAATGAAAATTTTGAAGAAGAAACTTGAAGACAAGAAAGGAGCATGGGTAGAAATCCTTCCAAAAGTACTATGGTCATACAGAACGACCATCCGAACACCGACTAGATAAACCCCTTTCTCTCTGGCATTCGGGTTAGAGGTAGCCATCCCGGTGGAAATCAGTTCGATTAGCTTCCGAGTGAAGCATTACGACCACGAGATAAACGAAGAAGGGATGAAGCTAAGCTTGGATTTGCTCCAGGAAAAGAGGGATGATGCTCAGGCGATGATGGCAGCCTAACAACAAAGAACAGCCAGATATTTCAACAAAAAGGTCAAGTCGAGACAGTTAAAGATTGGGGATTGGGTCCTCCGGAAGGTCAATATAGCCACTCGGGATCCAGTGGCAGGAAAGCTCGAACCAACATGGGAGGACCATACAAAGTCATTCGAAGGCATAGACAAGGAGCCTATTACCTACAGGATGCGGAAGGAAAGCCATTGCCGAGACCCTAGAATGCCGATCATCTGAAAAAATACTATCTGTAATTTTCCCATTGCATTTATTTCTTGTAATTCTTCATTATTTTAATATATAAGTATATTTATAGCGACTCATTTGAGCGTCGGAGAACCCTTGGTCAAAATGACCATCGGGCCGGTGATAAATTCCCTGTCTTGCAGTAATCTCGGAAACAAGGGAGTAAACCCTTAGCAAAAAAAAATCTCCCACCTCGAGAACTAGAGAGTAAACCCTTAGCAAAAAAAAATCTCTCACCTCAGGAACTAGGGAGTAAACCCTTAGCAAAAAAAATCTCCCACCTTGAGAACTATGGAATAAACCCTTAGCAAAAAAAAATCTCCCACCTCGGGAACTAGGGAGTAAACCTTTAGCAAAAAAAATCTCCCACCTCAAGAATTAGGGAGTAGACCCTTAACAAAAAAATTCCTCGTCTTGGAAACAAGGGGACAAACCCTTAGCAAAACCCGACCAGGAAAACCAAGGATTTATCAACACAAATATTCAAGCACAGCAAAACAAACAAACAAAACCAAAAAAAAAAAATTATCCGCACTTACTGGGATTCGAACTCGTACAACAGAAAGAATTGGAGCTACGCTGTTTACCATCAGGCCAATTGCACAACTCCAGCGAAACTCGTACCAAAAAGACAAAGCGCAACACAACAAAGGAGTCAAAGGTAAACATTTCATTGAAGAATTTTACATTACAAGAAGATTCAATTACAAGAGCCACAAAAAATAAAGTCAAAACAATTGCATGAAAAATCAAGCTACAACAGACACTTGGCTACTTGTTTATCCAACTACATCGAAGACATCACATCCGGGTTCGATCTGGTACTCTACGTCCAAAGTGACGTTGTACAAAGAATCATATTTGAACAATCACCCAAGAATATGCTGAACAAGAAATTTAAGGCCCCGGAAGGGCCATTGCCGTTTATATCGAAGGCTACCGACGGTGACCTTCACTGGACGGACCATTTTCCTGCGAAGTCTCCGACACTTCTCTTCCTCCAGAAACAGCCTAGTGGCAGAGTAAAAATTAAAGGCTCTCTCCCGTCTTTTCTCGTGAATACTAATGAGATAAGCCTCGAGATCCGCAATCCGTCGGGCTTGTGACTCCAACTGCCGATCTTTCCAGGCTATCTGATAATCCTTTGCTTCGATGTCGGCCGTCAACTTCGCCAATTGATTAAAACGATCCACCAAGCACTGCTCCCGTGCCTCCAACAGCAAGCGTAGTTCGGCAATTTCTGCCTCAAAATCGCCAGGAGCACGAGAATGAAGCCGCTCAGTCGATGGGGGGGATGAAGAAGCCACACCCCCAGGAAACAAAGAGGAGGTAGAAGCAGCCGATGACTCTGTCTCTGCCAAACTCCCAGATGAAGAAATAGAAGCCATGAAGAAAGAAATCAAAGAGAAAGAGCTTAGTTAGTTGAGTGAAAACAGCTTCAACCTAAAGGGATATTTATAGGGTGTAAGCCCTTGGAAAATGAAGGGTCACCTTTAAAATTTAAGAGACATCCCGCGCAGAATCGCCTAGGAAATCCAAACTTCGACGCACCACGTGTCCCGCCATCAAAGGTTGTGCATGTAATAATGATGTCTCCAAAATCTGAAACGACAAACTAAAAGACTTACGGAGAATTTAATGAATGAGGTTTACAATACATTTTAATCCTCGGCCATATGGGGTAGGACACCTGACCATAGAATACAACGAGGGCATTCCGAAGTGCCCGGAAATATCAAAACATCCAAAAACACTAGAAGTTCAAATAGGCATAGAGCGAAAGCATTCAAAGCTTCCAAAAAAAAAAAAAAATAGCAGAAGTTCAACAACAGTTCAAATATGCACAGAGCAAAAATCCTTATACAAACAAACAAAAATGTTTAAGTATGGGGAACCGCTCCCACTTCATCAGCATCATCATCTATAATGATCTCGGGACCAAAAGGCTCAGGGGGTAAGTTCACTTTTGGGCGAAACCCATGCACATTGACTTATGGAGAATCAGAAATCAACTCTCTGCCTGCGTCAACCATTTCGTCAACAACAGTAGCTGGCACCTCCAAGAAGTTTGACTCCACTATGGCAGGGTCGATGCCAAACTGATCTCTACGGATGGTGAGGTACCGATGATTCTCAAAACCCCAATGAAACCAGCGGGCCCACAATAAATCTCGAAGCCAAGGAACAAACGACAGCACCGCAAGGTAACGAACTGCCCTAGCTTTCCAATAGCGGTACCCATGGCAAAATCAATCACATCTGGCCTGGGAAGCTCCCAAATCACCTACAAGCTTCTCACGGGCGTCTTCCGATTGGGATAATTGAGCCTCAAGCGTCTCAAAAAGTTTCCCAAAGCCCTCTTCGAAAACCCGAACCTCAGAAAGCTCCTCCGCGATTTTTGCATTTTTTGCAACCAGTCGGGCAGCTGTGGACTCCACCTTCGTAACACGCTCCGCCAACTTCTGGCCGTCGTGGCCAGCAACGTCTAGGCACATTTGAAGATGGGCATTGACCAACTTTGACTCACTAAGCCTTTGTTTGATCGCAAAGAGCTCGTTCTCCTTCTCTACCAACAGACGGCGGAGACTCTCCCCCTCATAATTAGGGTCCTGAAAACCAGAGGCCTCTTGCCGCTTGCTCAGCTTATAAACTAAATTCCGAAGCTCAACTCTCTCATCAGCATACTCCCGCTGGCCTTCCTGAAACTCTTTATACCAACTCGCGATGAAAGTGGAGCACTACTAGAAAGGAAATCATATCAGAAACAGCAAAGGTACTCGAAAAATGGAAACAAAGAGGAAATGTAAACAACTTACTGAATAATGACCTTGGATTAATTTGTCCACAAACATCTCTGGAGTAAGCCGACCCTCTCCTCAGGTATAGTCCGCTGGAAGCAGCCTGGTGACGACCGATAAAGGGTTCCCCACCAAACCAGAGGCCAAAGATCTAATAATTGGTGAACTCCTCCCGGAATGCCCCCTAAGTGGTTGTCCTCGATATATGGGAGCCTGGCCGAATGGCTCAACCGGGGGGTCTACAGGCCTATCCTCAGAAGAAGATGTAGTACGGGTCTCACGACGAGTGGCCACTGGCTCTCCCGGCTCCCGAGGTCGCGCCTCCAAGGGTACTATATGGAAAGGAGCAGCTTCCATTACAGAAACGAGCTCTAAAGCCTCGTTTGAGCCTTGAGGAGGACCAAAAGTTATCGGTATGGAATCAGACCGAACAGAAGACAGCACATCCAGGAGATTGCTTGATTTGTCCGCACGCCCTTTCTTCGAAAGCGGTTCCAAGGGCGCTTTGCCTCTATCAGCCTTCCTCTTAGACATCAATAGGTCCATCACGAATACCGGAGCTGACAAAACCTGGCCGTGAACATGGGAATCCGATGGCTTAGAAGCTGGATCTGAATCCCTTGAAGCAAACATTGCGGTTACAGCTGGCTTGCCCGAAGAGGAGACATTCTTGTTCGCTCGACTCTTCTTACTTGGGGGCTGAGCAAGCGACTTCGAAACCACCTTGTCACCGATTGAATTTGGTCTCTTAGGGTTCCCCTGACGATTCCAGACAACCTTGCCCTTCGGAATCTGGTACCCCAGACAATCACGAAGAGCAGAATCTGTAACGATGTTGCCAAAAAACATCCGATCTGCATTCTCGGAAAGTTAAGAATACTCCAGGATGTAGTCAACCCGGCTTTGCTGCTTCGAATTCAGCACAGGGCATTCCTTCCCTGCAAAGGAAAGGGTAGTAAGGACGTGTAAAGCAAGATAAAGAAGAAGAGAGGAAGAACCGAAAACACTTATAGTTTTCTCGGGAGACTCTCCATTCTCGGGTAACATAATGCTGGAAGGGCAGAAACTTGGACGCCAACGCCTCCCAGGCTTCGAATATGTAAAAGAACTGCTCCGCCCAATGCTTGTTGTTGGAGAAGGTCTTCCCAAGCTCGATAAATTGGTTCTTCCCACAAACCATAAAGGTGACCGTCTCGAAAGTAGGGTAAAAATGAGGCCCAAATATGCTTAAAAATTCGGAGATCGACATGATTTTTTCCAAAAATACAGAGGGCCATAACAAAAGTGTGGCCATGAAATAACGCCAGCCATTTGATATAAGTTGTACAGGGGCCACCCCTAAGAAGGATAACAGTTCCTTCACTATGGTGAAAGGGGTAGGCGAACTCTTGCCATGACCATACGTTCATTAACACAGATTTCTCCAGGACCGCCAACCATTCCGGTAGAGTCATCTGGAAAATATAGCGAAACCGACGAGGGTATGTCGTAGTTGTGGCGAAGCACCCTCTCGTCCTCCACTGAGAAATAGGATCTTTGCCGACGCGCGAAGTCTAGGTGCAAGGATGAAGGAGACGCTTCACCAACCGAACGCACTCTGGCTGAAGAGCCGCTTGAGCGGCGAGTCAGAGGAGTCTCAGATGATTGCTCATCGACGATCTCGTCAACTTATACTGGAAGTTTCTGAGAAGACATGATCATTGGAAAGATCAAATGCACTAAGATCAGATAAATTAATGGAAATCTAGAAGGCTTAAGCAATGAAGGTCAACGGTGAAATCTTTATAGAATGGGAAACCTTGGACAAGGTGCAAGGCATTTAATGCAAGGACATCAAGAGCCCGCAGTCGTGCCTGAATCGAAGAGACTCAAGTCAGCTTTCCCTTCAAAAAATACAACCAAAGGCACCGTTCACACATCGATATCTGTTTCGTCAGTTTTCGAACCACGTCTAAAAGAACACGTGGACAAAAAACGGCGCATTTACGCGGATAGAGACAAAAGATTTGAAAACCGCACGATTGCAACAGATCTCGGAATATCCGGGACGTGCGGATGTCAAGTTCCATAAATGGTTAAAATGCCAAGAAAAACAGCTACAGGGAACCGAGCAAGGAAAGATACTTGAACGGTTTACTCTCGAAAAAAGAACACCACCAAAAGATTGAGAGTTTGAATTCTCTCATCCCGAAGTCTAGGCAGAAGGAATTCGGGGGGTAACTATTACACATAAATCCATCACCTGAGCCCACGGGTCAAAGGCCTAAGGGCCCAAGAAAGCCCGATGCATCCAAATGGGCTTACCAAATGCGCCTAGCACAAAGCAATGGATACGACATCGTCCCCTACACTCTCGGACGACCAAAAGTCCAGGTATGGGGCCACAATGAACCTCCCGCACTTAACATCCAGATGCATCTATCATATCAGGGACAAGGTTCGGTGAGACAGACAGCTTGCACATAGCAAAATCTCCGGGACAGTTATGATCCTACTCTTAAAGACGCCTCACAGATACATGCCATCCTCAGAATCTTGTCAACATATGTAATGGCCTCTTTCCGATCATAAAGAAAGAAGACACAAATATTAACTCTTCCTGCTGTTACGCCCAAATCCCGGATCCTCCGTCCGGCCATCATAACCACTTTTGCATGCTCAACTATAAAAGGCCTCACGCCGAAGGTATGAGGGATGACTAAGACGCATAATAAGCTTATATACATACTGACTTAAGTATCAGAGAAGGAACCGCCGGCCAAGACCCGGCACATCCTCTTAACGGGTGCTTTAGTTTTGCAGGTTTACAGAAAGGTGACAACGAAAGGCATAACTCAGAGACTTGGATTTTCTCAAATTCATCATACCGGAAACTGCTTCAACAGAAATGATGCAGCCTGCAGGCATTTGAAGACCCTCATAAATCACCAGCTACAAAAATATTGATCAGGGCCCTCATATATTTGAGAAGTTGCGAAACATAGGAGGGACCTTTTAGGTGACTCGTCAAATTAAGTGTTTGTTTGATTTTGTTAACGTAGGTGACTTTTTCAACCCATCATCATTGTGGGTCTTACAACCTTTACTGTTTGCCTTTGTTATTTGGTTGCCGCTACTCCTTTTCTTTGTAGGTTTTAAGAGAAGTTCAAGTTTGACTAGTAAAAGGATTGCTGACCAACTTGGAATAGGAGACCTACGTGTAGTTGGTTTTTTCACCGACTTGTTGCTATAAAAAGGTCATATTGTAGCTTTGGGTTTCTATGCACCAACAGAGCCGCACAAATTGTGGGTTGCTGTGCACTGTGCATCAAGACTAACAAAGCCGCACAAAGGTGAAAACAAAAGGTGAGCTGTTGTGTGTGTAATCAAAGGGCACCGACTGTTTTCTTCTTGATTTTGGAGGAGCCAAAATAAGAGAGAGAAAAAAAAAGAAAAGAAAAAAAAGGTGTTATTGTAGAAGAGAAAAAGAAATAGAGACCAACCGCCATTATATCCCAGCAATAGAAGAGTTTGTATTTTTTTGGAGAATAATATTTATTGTGTGATAATGAGATTTGAGTGTGTTGGAGTTTTGGGTCTAATTGATTTTCTCTCTACTATAAATTAGTTTATAGTTAATTTTTGTCTGTATTCCTGTGACAGAGCTCCGAGGCAGAGAAAGTATGTACGGAATTTGTATGTCGAATTTCCGCCAATTATCGATAAAAATCTTAATAATTATTTTCCATTACATAATTTAGATTTATATTGTAATTAGTAATATGTAATAAATATTTTTTTTTAAAAAAAATAATATGAAAATTAATATATTCGAACAGATAGTGATGTAGCGCTCGAAGCCCCGTCTCCACCATTGATCGATGCTTCATCAGTTTTGTTAATAAACTGACAAGCCTCTTTGTTATGTTGCATTAAGGTTGCCATCTCATGTTACATTTATAAAGGGGGAAACTGGACGTTATTGTTCAAAACTATTTTGGTGTGTTTTCACAAATTATTTTACGCTATATTTGGTATTTTATACCGGATGAATAACTCAGCATATTCCATAGCTACACGCTTGAAGCACCCTGTCGTTAGTGCTGATTTTGCGGCACAAGTTGATGATGCTCTCAAAGAGGATGCATCATTTTTTGTATGTTTTTTAAATCGAGAAGCCATGGTGTGATATGTGCAATCAAATGGGTCTCTGGTCATCACGCTCTAGCAGCAAATTTTCACAGTTAAAAAAAAAAGGAGATGAACCATTAAACTAGAGAGACTCATGGACCCTTTTCTTTTGTGTGTTTTCATAAGGTCGCTGCATGCTAAAGAGCAACTTTCTTGTAGTTTGTAGTGAGAGGTGACGGTAGAACTCTGTTAAGCATAAAAAAAAATTATGTGGTATCCCTTTGAAATCACACTACACATATGATCGAGGAGCCACTATTGAAAAACATTGGAATTATGGGATTGTGATGGAGTGGAATTTTGTAAGTGTTGAAGATTGAAGGCTTATCATCATCATAAGAGAATTATATTCAACTAAATCAGCGGTCCATCCTTTGAGAATTGAATAAATGCATCCAACTATCACCCACTGCCCAATTCCGGTTCTGGGTCTATATATATGTGTGTGTCTCCTTATGTGGACATGAACCTAACCGTATATATATATATATATTTTGTAACATAACCGTATATATTTTGTTCTCTAATAAGATTCTTCCCTTATTAGACCGGCTACGATTGTCATCCCCGATCTCTTTGGTAAGCACGATCGGAAACTTTATTGCTCAATTAGTCCGAATCTTGGAATGGAGATCTTTCCGTTTCCTCTTCTGATTTCTGAATTAACTTATTTTTATTTTTTTTTATTATTATAATTATTTTAATTTCTGAATAACTTGTTCCCCAAAAAAAGTTGAAACCTAGCTACGGCCATGCAAACACGTAACAATAGACCTAGCCGACACGTGATGGGAGCGTTAAAGTAGGTAGTATTACTTTAACGCTCCCCTCACGTGTGGAAAATCTCAACCATTTACTTTTACCTAACGGAAAATCTCAACCATTTGGTTTGAAAATTTTGATAAAATTTCAATAATTCTACCTAATTAATTAATCATTATCTAATTTAAATGTTGATTAATCTCTTATAAGCATGTAATGACATACTAAAAAGGCACATAAATTGTAGATGTGAAGGATGTAGGAAATGGTGGAGTAGTAGTGGGTTTAATTCTTCTTATTGATCAAAATGTGTAGAGCTTTGTAGGCTAGTTACCGATCCCAAGCCAAATTCTGCGAATTTATGTGCAGAGATGGAAATCTCAGGTTTAAGGAGGTAGGATTGTGTGCGGGGTTTGCATTGAGGCAACAGATGGAGTCTTCATGGATGACCATGGATCCTCGACGCCAAAGGAGGCCGTAGATCAAAGTAAAGGAAGTAGGGTGGCAACAAGGAGATTAGGGAAAGAAGTGAGTAGTGATAAACCAGTGTGCCATACTTCACAATACATATAAATATTATTATGAGATTTTTAACTTTTTTATCAAAGCATAGGTGAAATTAAAACGACATGATCATCTCTATTAGCTCCTTCAAGGAGTTATTGGAAGAACCACCTTCTCTAGTGCAAAGTTCGACTATATCCTTCAAATTTTTGGCCCTCTTCCGCATCTCTTTCCCTTCTTCATCAACTAAAAGTCTTCTTACAGCTTTCTCTATCTTACCTCTCTCCAACTCACTTTCCAATTCCAGGCCCATTTTCCATATATGGCTCACATACCTTGCATTCACTCCTTGGTCCCCGAAACATGGTCTGCATATCATTGGAATTCCTTCGCAAATACTTTCTAGTGTTGAATTCCATCCACAGTTGCTCAAAAACCCTCCCACTGCATCATGTGCTAAAACTTTCTTTTGAGGTGCCCATTTCACAATGTAACCTCTCTCTTCAATGTTTTCTTTGAAACATTTGGCCAGTATCTCAATCCATTCCGCACCATGAACTGAACCTGGTCGAACCACCCATAAGAAAGGTTGTTGGCTGTTTGCTAGCCCCCAAGCCATCTCAACAAGCTCTTTGGCATCCATGAATGCTAAGCTTCCCAAGCTTACATAAATGACTGAGTTACAACTTTGCTTATCAAGCCATGCCAAGCAGCTATTATCCTCTTCCCATAAGCTACTAGAGGAGGCCGAGGCAATCTTATGCATAGGGCCTATTGAGAAGATTGGAACTTGACATTGTTGTTGGATCTTTGCCAATGATGAATTTTCAAGGCAAACGGTTGTATTATGAATGATGGCCGAATATGTTTTATTTTCAGAAGCTTCACTCTCTATTTGCAAAAGCTTATCTATGTTTTTAAAAATGGAGTGAGGTAGATCCTTGAACCTAAGTGGATAAAGTTCTGAAATTGGCTCGTGCGACTTAGATTCTGTAATCCAAAAAAATTTAAGAGATTAGTTTGATGGGCTATGACCATTTAACAGTAAGAAGATAATTTATGTGTAACATATGGTGTGTGTTCTTTCTCTTTTCTTTCCTTAAACAATTTATTTGTATCAGTTTAAACTTTTTGAATAACATGTGATTTTACTTGGTATCAGGAAAGAAATCTTGAGTTTAAACTCTAACTTTATGGTTTATCTCATTTGGAATAACTAGTTATTTAACTTAGTACAAAAATAAAAGTCATGAGTTTAAACTCTTAGTCTAAAGTTGACATCTTCCTTCAAATAATACCTCACGAGATTTGCTAAGGAAATTACATCAATCTCTCTCAATCACAATTTGTAATTACATATGTTAACTCTTTTCCTTTTCTTTCAAAAAAATCTATTGATTTGAATGTTCAAACATGCACATCATGATATATTATGCCCTAATTAGGAGTGAACACATACAATTTCTGCACTGGTTAGCGTAATAAGTGAATATTTTCATTAAAAAAAAAAAAAAAAAAAAAACAAGTGAAAATTTTGAATTGTATAAGGCACAGATCTGATAAAAAAGAAAACATAATATTGTTTTATGATACCTTTGGTTTTCAAGATTCGAAGGAATTAGGTTTTGAATAAATTTTTAGGTATATAATAATAATAATTTTATATAACGTTCCACTTTCATAAAGTTTTTAAACGAAGGAGGTTCTATTTAAAGAAGAGTTTCTATTTATAGATATTTCTAAATATGGAAAGTATAGAGATATAAAATCCCTCTCTACACGTTGCCCTAAGATGTTTCAAGAAAAAATAAAAGAATGATATATATATATATATATATATATATATAAAAGATCGATGAGAGCAAATGTGTGGTGACTATTTTCTTAACATATATACATTTAATTAAGAGAAGTACCTAGGAAGGGAATGTGGCCTTCTGTCTTGATCAGTTGGACAAGGGCACTACGAGTAAAAAAATGGGAAGCACTACCAGTGCGTAAAATGATGCTTGGGAGATTCAAATCCTTTGCCGTTTCTTCAGAAAAGTACATCGCCTCATCGTAGATAATGCAGGCGATTTCGTCGTCCGTCTTATCCTGTTGCCTACTCATCTTCACTTGATCAGCCAAGCATTCTCGGAAACGAACTTTGCATTTGGCATTAAGCTGCCATACAAAAGGTACCAACTCGTCACCCCTTGACATTTTGTGGTCAGTTGAGGTATCTGGTAAGGAAAGAAAGCTGAAATCCGGGTGGCTTGAAGGCTTGGGGGAGTTGTATTGTGCGTGAACGACAGTTATGGAGAAGCCATTGGAGTGGAGGATGCTTCCCAGCTGAAGCATTGGGTTTATGTGGCCTTGGAACGGCGCTGGTACTAGCACCACACGGAGACGTCTCCTTCCTTCCTTTTTCATCTCTCCATCTCTTGCTCACGCAAACACAGATAAGTCGGTTTTTAAGGGTGAGAGTTTGCACGTGATAAGGGGGGGATATAGATTTCGTCTCTCAATTAACGTGGTAACCAAAGTTTCTTGAAATGAAGTTGTTATGTAAGGGATGATCGATATATATTGTTAATAAAACAGTTTTCTCATGGGGTGTCCAACGGCAATATTGCGTATGCAATGACGAAGGTGTCCAACGGCAATACTGTAGTAAGCCAACTAATTTTGACTAGATAAGTTATCACATTTATCTATGGTGGATGAGTATTAATCAATGACGAATTAGGTTTAGACTTTAGGGTTAGGGAGTTGCTTCACGTAAGCTGTAAAGAAAGTTGTGATTTTTTGTTTCATCACTTTTTTTTCTGGCAGAATTGTGTTAATTAATGTTCGAATATGATGGTTTCGGTCGCAAGTACAACGAACATGTTTCAATGCTTTATTGAAGAAATTGAGGGGAAACATTAATCAATGCTACTTTGAACTTTGTCTATATTTTTGAGGTGATAATTATCTTCGAGCAAATAGTTTGGTTTTCAGGATATAACAAAGTCATTAATTGCAAACAATAATTATAGTGTAAAATTCGTTGGAGGACTTAATTATAAATAACAAAAAAAAAAAAAAAAACACAACTTTTATGTTCTTTATTTAATTAGTACATTTCAAATGTTCATCTAGCTTCCCGAAACAAAAATAAAAGAAAATAAAATTAAAATTAAAATTAAAATTAATGCATGCTAAAAAAACCTTGTGATAAGAATGATTATGATAGATAATAATGGGTTTGAAATTTGGGCATATGGTGTGACATGGGTTCACTTAGAATATATATAACATCAATTCCAAGTTGAAAAATCCCAACTAAGTATTGACAATTTTTTTGCCAAATTAATTAAAAATGATGCAGCCGCATTTGAAGACCCTCATAAATCACCAGCTACAAGAATCTTGATCAGGGTCCTCATAGACTTGAGAAGTTGCAAAACATATATAGGAGGGCCCTTCTTTTAGGTGACTTGTCAAATTAAGTGTTTGTTTGATTTTGTTAACGTCGGTGACTTTCTTAACCCATCGTTATTGTGGGTCCTACAACCTTTATTATTGGCCTTTGTTATTTGTGGTAGCCGTTACTCCTTTTCTTTGTGGGTTTTGAGAGAAGTTTAAGTTTGACAAGTAAAAGGAATTAGGGCCGGCTGAACGTTTTTTGGAGCCTTAAAGGAAACTTTTAAATGTGGCCTTATTTTTTATTTTAATATTTATATATTAATTAAATAATATTTATTTTAATATTATTATTATATTTAGAGTTCTCATTTTTATTAATCCTTATAAAAATAAATACAACAATAAAAAAAATCAATTTTTTTTATTGAATCAATCCAAGAACCGCACCAAATCTCTGCTAAGCACATGTTCCAAAACTGAAGTACACAAAAGCAAACTAACCAAAAAAAAAAAAAAAAAACCACCAAAAATATTATCAAGAACCCATAGAAAATTATCAAAAAAAAAAATCCATACCGTGGCAGTAACTTCCTCACTTAATTCTTTGATACATCTTTGTTTCAAACAAAACCCACCAAAAAATTTGTCAAAAACCAATACAAAACCCACCAGAAAAATCAAGTACAGAAATAAACATTAAATTTTTTTTTTTTGGTTATGAATCCTTACCTCTTTAATACACCTGTTTCAAACAAAACCCACCAAAAAAATTGAAAAAAACTCATATAAAACCCACAAGAAAAATCAAGCACATAAAGAAACATTACAAGAGAAAAATTCCTTATCTCATTGATACACATGTTTCTCTCTCTCGCCTAGCCTCTCTCTCTCTCTCTCTCCATCACTTTTGTTTTGAGTGAAACTAAGGAAAGAGAAAAAGAAGATAAGAGGGGAGGCTGTCAGCAGTGGAGAAGAAAAGTAAGAAAGAAAAAGAAAGGAAAGAAAGTGGGTGGTTAGGAATGGTCAGAATGATCTTTTAATATCAAATAATTTTGGATGCATAGGTAGATAGGCTCTTTTTAAGTATAAGGATATTTGCTTTTCTGAGTTAATTAGTCTTATTTTACCATGGGCTTATTATATTGGAGTCTTATTAAATTGAGGCATTTTTTTGAGTACTTACTTATCATAATTAGAGGCCTTAAGTTTTTATGAAAAAATAAATAAATAAAATTAAGCCTAATAAAAAAAAAAATGGGCCTTAAATTACAATATATATATATATATTAAAAAAAAAATTGGGCAAATTTTTTTTTTTTTTTGGGCCTTATTAATCCGGGGGCTCTAGGGGAGTGCCTCACTTGCCTGGTGGTCTAGCCGACCCTGAAAAGGATTGTTGACCAACTTGGAATAGGAGACCTACGTGTAGTAGGTTTTTTCACCGACTTGTTGCTTCTTATAAAAAGGTCATGTTGTAGCTTTGGGTTTCTATGCACCAACAGAGCCGCACAAATTGTGGGTTGCTATGCACCGTGCATCAAGACTAACAGAGCTGCACAAAGGTGAAAACAAAAGGTGGGCTGTTGTGTGTGTAATGAAAGGGCGCTGACTGTTTTTTTCTTGATTTTGGAGGAGCCAAAATAAGAGAGAAAAAGAAAGGGTGCTATTGTTGAAAAGAAAAAGAAATAAAGATCAACTGCCATCATATCCCAGCAAAAGAAGAAAAGTTTGTATTTCTGTCTTTTGTATTCTTTTGGAGAATAATCTTTATTATGTGATAATGAGATTTGAGTGTAATGAGATTTTGGGTCTGAGTGATTTTCTCTTTACTATATTTTGTACTCCATCTTTCATAGTGAATTTCTTCGTGATCGCCTTCACCAGTGGACGTACCTCACATTGAGGGAACTACTTAAACCTTGGTGTTCTTCTATATTAGGTTATTCTAAGTCTCACTTGTAATATGACTAAACCCCACGAATTTTATAGGTTTAATAGTGTTTCAAGGACTTCTAGAAGCCTATAAATAAGACTTCTAAACCTTTAGAATAGGAATCCTAGAATAGACACAACTTTGGAGAGAGGAATTGGAGGCAACTTTTAGGAGTGGTTTTCGGTTCTTCCTTTTCCTTTTCTTTTATTTTAATTATGTATAACTAACTCTTTAGGACGGCTAGATTGAAGCCCTAATTATACTTATTTAATGTTTCAATATTTGCGCATTTGTGATAATCATATTGTGTTGCTTAACTTAATTAATTCATGTTTTCTTGAATTCTTCACATGTATCTGATTGGTCATTATATGCATGTGGTATAGATTAGTTAATTAAATCAATTTGGATGACCGAGTCCTGGGTTTAATAAGAGTAACAAAAGAATTCCACACCGGGTTCTTGGGTTAATCAACATGGGAAACCAAGAGTATACACCCATGCCCTAGGTTTCATGTGTTTGTCGATTTTCATAGATTCATGCTTTCTTAAAGAACAACTTAGTATACACCCATGCTAAGTCCTTTAAGAAAGAAAAGAGTTCAAGTATACACCCATGCCTAACTCGTTGCTTAGGAAAATATATAGCTTAAGGAGTATACACGCATGCCCTTTAGGTTGGCAAGCATTAAGTATTCATAATATGATTGGATCATTGGCATATTGTTATATTATCTAAGTATGATTAGTGGTGGATATCAAAGCCCTACCTTTACTTTATCTTTATCTTTTTATTTCTTTTTCATAATATCAATTTAATGACAACTTGATATTTTTAATCAATTCTAAATAAAATCAACAATCCTCGTGGGATCGATCTCGTACTTGCTGCACTAATTTATCCTTTGATGTGTGATTGTTCTCGCCTTATTTAACCATGATTGTGATTGTGTGTTTTTTGCACAACAAGTGGTATCAGAACTCAAGTTCGAGAAATTAAATTGACGGCAAATATGGCGAGTACCAAGTTTGAAGTGGAGAAGTTTAATGGGAAGAATAATTTCTCTCTTTGGCAAAGAAGGATAAGGATTTGCTGATTTAGCAAGGAGTCTATAAGGCATTATTGGGAAAGGCGAAGAAACCCAAGAACATAGAGAATGATGTTTGGGAAAAGATGGATGCGAAGGCTGCTAGTGTGATCCGTCTTAATTTATCAGATGAAGTCATTCACAATGTGATTGATGAAGAAAAGACATAATCAATTTGACAAAAATTGAAGAGTTTGTATATGGTGAAGAATTTGACGAATAAGTTGTACGTGAAAAAGCAGCTATATGGTTTACAGATGGAGGAAAATACAGATATGCTGGAGCACCTCAACAAGTTCAACATGTTGAATACACAGTTGTTGAATTTTGCACCTCAACAAGTTCAGATTAACCTTAATCATTTGTATATTCTCTTCATGATACTTCACTTAATGTGTGATTTGAACGGAAACCAATTTGTAATATGACTAAACAAAATTAATTCACTTGATTTGAATGTCGTAGGAGACGTAGACATGAGTGAAGATTCCATGAATGACATAGACATGTATGACATAGACGAGGATGACAATTGGGTGGATGACATAGACGAGGATGACATAGACATGGGTGAGTGGGGACCTGACAATCCAGATTACATTTATCAACATTGGTACGATACACTGAAACAGTCTTATGATCCTACCATCGATCTAGATGCCGATGTGGGTGACGTAAGCGATGATGATGGCATGGATGGTGATGGCTCGGATGATGTAATGAGTGATTTGGCCCTTTATGAGATGGAGCTAAAAATTATGGGATTGCAACTAGAACTGCATGAATTGAAATCTAGGTTAAAAGGTAAGCAAAGGACAGGTGTACCTCAAAGGACTTCTAGTCTCACAGGAGCGATGTGGGTACATTGGGTGTTGCACAATCCTAACCAGAATACATGCTATGAACGATTTAGAATGTGGCCAGCCACTTACATTGCTCTTTGTAACACATTAGAACAAAATGGGCTTTTACGCCACACCCGAGCTGTTCAGGTAACAGAGCAACTGGCTACATTTTGTTTGGTCATGTCACAAGGTTGGTCTTGCCGATCCGTGGCTGACAGGTTACAACGATCAACATACTTCGTAAGCGTTTATGTTAGAAAATCGGCAAGAGCACTTTGTCAATTGGGGAAATCAATTTTACAACCCAATCCTGTTCCGCTACCACATCCCAATGTCGCCAATAACGCTATGTACTACCCATGGTTTGCGGTAAGATATCAAAATACTGTCTTTTCCATTTTACCAAAATGATAAATAGATGCTTTCATGATGTTACTGTTTAAAGGCGAAATTATGTGTTGTATGTTTCAACTATGTTATTACTGTTAACACCACTCTTGCTAGCAGGATTGTATTGGAGCAATTGATGGAACATAAATAGATGCGCGTGTATCAAGTAAAAAGCATATTCACTACCGAGGTAGGAAGTGCACCACAACTCAAAATGTCATGTGCGTTGTGGATCTGGATCTTTGCTTCACATATGTTTATGCTGGATGAGAAGGGAGCACGCATGACGCACGTATTTTCACAATGTGCGTTAACGATTCGAGGTTAAAATTTCCGACTTCAGTAGGAGGTATCGTACCATACTAGCTTCCCAAAAATTACAAAGAAATTTGTTCTCATGGGCAACAATTTGAATAAATTAACTAATGATTAATACATATTATACTTCATTTGTAGATGCCTACTACTTGGTGGACTCGGGTTACAGTTTATACCGAGGATTCCTAACACCTTTTAGAAGGGAATGCTACCATCTTCAAGAGTGGCAAGACAGGGGTTTACCAATTAATCAAAGGGAAGGATTTAATCGTAGACACGCGTCGCTGAGGTCAGTTGTGGAACACGTATTTGGAGTGTTGAAGAACCGTTTTCCTATCATGAGGAAAATGCCTCCATACCCAATCCGGTATCAGCGATTGTTTGTAATCGCTTGTTGTACAATCCACAATTTTATTCGAAAGCATTCTGGAGTGGAAGGCAAATTATTTAAGGAAGCTCTAAAGGGTTTGAACCCATGGGTTGATGTTACCATGCTGCAGCCAGGGACAGTAGTCCCATATATATCAAGTGGGTTATGGTCAAATCAATCAAGCGACAGCACGAGATATATGGGAAAAATCCGAGATGTACTGACCCGTCATATGTGGGAACATGACACTTTCGAATAGTAGTGGGCATGGACAATGGAATTGATGCCATTTTGGTGGTTTGTATGGGGCCGTATTTTCTGCTATGACGGTTATTTAGGCTATTTTTAACTTGTTAGATTTGGTAATTGTTTTGTAACGTAACCGATGGTGCATTTTGGTAATCCGTATTTTGGATAACTCGTAGTATGTGTGAAAGTGACACTTTCATTTATTACATTTGAAATGTAGTGGATTTGTATACGACGTTTGATATCACGCATATTGTTTGTAGGATAAACTTCACTAAGCCCCCCTGAACTTCCATTTGCTCTCACTTTAGACCCCTCTTTCAGTTTTCAATGTTAGATTAAACGGTTTGACTTTTTTATACACATTATACCCCCACGTTAAAACTACACTGTTTTGGACTTCAAAACTACAACACTCACCCAGCCCAAAACGACGTCATTTTGGGCATTAAAATTATTATTATTATTATTTTTAAAGCAAAATATTTAAAAAAAAAAAAGAAA
>NC_081550.1:19660205-19674474 GCF_901000735.1 Corylus avellana | reverse complement strand
TTTTTATTTCGCTCTCTTTTTAAAATATTATTTATTATTATTATTAATTTTTAACCAACCGTTTTGTTCCCCTCTCACGTCTCTCTCTCTCCCCTCCCCCTGGACCCCCTCTAGACCAGCGATGGAAACCCAACATTGCTAAATCAGGGCAACCCCACAAACCTTGGAAATGAAAAGACATGTCAATGACAATTTCCTCTCCCTCGGCACGCAAAGGAACAGTCACTCTGCCTCTCTCGTCATGCATAGAATAGTGAGATTTTCTCCCAATTTTTCTCAATTATTTAATCCTTATATAATGAACAGTAAATAAGTTGAATAAGAAAAAATGTTTAAGGATCTACTCAACAGTCTCCACTGGACACAAAAAAAGTAACTTATAATAATCAAATTTGGCTATTATCAATTATTTATCTATTTGATTGGATATGCTCTTATGAATAGTATTATATTATATACTACATCATTATTACATTATATTATTATTTTACATTTTTATTGGGCATTGACAATCTAGGGTTAATGTTTTTGTTTAGAGAGGGTTGATCCAATGGTGTGTCGGATAATGACATAGTATATATATTGCATTGCGGCTGTTCGTATACCATGTCAGCCACTTATAAATAATCAAATTTACTTATCAAATTTTTTTGCTTAATTTATTTACTTATCTTGTGTTACGTATGTAACACTCATGTAGCCTGTTACGTAAATTTATTAAAAAACAAAAAAATTACAATAAAAATTATGCTAACCAGGGGCAGACCCACTTGAATCAGTGGGCAGGACAATGCAATTTAACTCTTTTTTATTTCCGCTCCTAGTATTAACCAAATCATTTTTTTAAGGACTAAAAAAAAAAATACATATATCCGCCGCCTAAATGCTATTTGAAAGAGAAATATAAAAGAGAATTGAAAAAATGTCTGAATACTTAAACATATTTACTCATTTATTTAATTATTTATCGTAAACAAACAGTTTTACATTTATCAAACAATTTTATTTTAGGACCAAAACAAACCAACGGATACAAGTTCAACCAGAAATTTCAATTGCTTTAACTTCAGGCTTCTTCACCTCCTCCTTAGGAACGGTGACTGTAAGAACCCCATTCTCCATGGAAGCCTTCACCTCCTCCATCTTCACATTCTCCGGCAACCTCAACCTCCTCATGAACTTCCCGCTGCTACGCTCCACCCTATGCCACGTGTCGTTCTTGTCTTCCTTCTCCACATTCCTCTCTCCGCTGATCTGGAGGACTCTGTCATCTTCGATCTCAACCTTCACTTCCTCCTTCTTCAGCCCCGGAAAATCGGCCTTGAACACGTGGGCTTCTGGGGTCTCCTTCCAGTCGATTCTGGTGCTCACAAACCCCGAATTTTCTCGAGAAAATTCGGGACAAGAGGGGAAGGGGAAATCCCTAAACGGGTCGAAGACGCTGCTTCGCCGGCCACCGAAGAAGCTTGGTATGATCGACATTCTCGGAACGAATTTGATGCTCGATGAAAGACTGAAAACGAAAATGATTTTGTGTGCTTGATGAGAAACTTGCTTGGAATTGCTGTTGGAACTCGATGGTTTGCTGGAGGAGGGATAGTTTGGCTATTTAAAGTAATTAGCGGACTATTCTGGTACTTTCGAGAGAGTAATGGTTTCGCGGATTGATTAACCTAACTTTCTCACAAATTCGAGAATTTTCGTGGGTTTTCACGAAGACTGGACCGGGGGCTTGAAAACGAAAACCACTAAACTGGATATCTTCGGCTTGGCCCATTTTTTTGGCCCACACTAGTCACTACTTCTTATAATATTAATTAAATAATTAAATTTATTATTTTTCATCAACTTAAACTTCAAAAATAAGTAATTTAATATGATATTAAGGGTGCGCTTGACATTGTTATTTCATAAACAAAAAATTCGATTTAAAACCAATTTGCAGGAAATAAAGTTTTTGGGATTGCATTTTTTAAAAATTGCAATTTCAAAACAAAAATCTGCATTTTGAAATCGCAGGTAAGCAGATGCCTTTTTTGAAAATATACAATCAAATTACATTTTCAAAAATTATTTTTTCAAATTGTATATTTTAAAATTGAACTTTTTGAAATCGTTAACCCAAACAGACTGTAAAGCTTGAATTTTGAAATAAATGATAATTTATGCTACTTTATTTATTGGAGAAAATACATTTTACCTCATTGAACTATCCATCTATTTGTACTTTGATCTCCAATGTTTAAAAAGTGACACTTAACCCCCCCCCCCAAAAAAAAAACTTCCAAATTGTTGCAATTTAATCATTTTGACTTTAATTTTTCCAAAATGTCCCCATCCCAAGTTTTTAAAATAATAATAATAATAAAAAATAAATAAATTTAAATTTAAATTTAAAAAAAATTAAAAAAGTAAGGGGTGGCCCACCACCCCAGTTGGGCCTAGGGGTGGCTTCGGCTACCTCAGATCGAACACCCCTTAATTTTTAAAATTTTAACTTGGGATGGGGGAGTTTTGAGAAAATAAACGTCAGAATAGCGGAATTGCAACAATTTGGAAGTTGGAGGGGTCAAGTGTCACTTTTTAAACATTATAGGTAAAAGTGCAAATGAGTGGATAGTTTGGGGGGGTAAAATGTATTTGTCCCTTATTTATTTTCTTTTATCAATTTTTTCATTGAAGGCTCAATAGGGTTATAAAATATGGAATTAAAATCTCTTTCTTATTTAACCCTCCCAGTTCTGCACTTCATTTCATGTTTGGCACATTGATTGATATCTCTTTCTTCTTTTAGTTTATTTGAAGCTTGTGCCTTCATCAACTAAATCAAGCGTATTACAAGGAAAAAATAAAGGAAAATTGGGAATAAGATATCTTGAAACGGAGAAGAATTATTTTAGAATTAAGATTTTGCTTCATTACATTTAATGATGTAATTAGTGCCACATTATTTAAAATTTTAAATGACACGACAATATATACATTATGTGAAAACATGCATAAAATTAGGAGTTCGTTTGAATCTGCGGTTTTAAAACGTGTGATTTAAAAAATAGCGACTTTAAAATATGTGATTTTTAAAAACATAGTTAAGTGTTTAGTAAAATTATAATTTGACTTTTAAAATAACAATCTATCATTAAAAATCATGCGTATCTAAACCCTCCACCCTTCACACTGTAAATTTTTAAAATGCACTCGCAAATAATACATTTTCATGCACTTTCATAAAGTCAAACTAACTCTAAAGTCATAAAATCTAAATATGAAAAAATAGTTATAAGCAAGATACACAAAAAGTACTTCACCTAGACAATTGCTTACTAGAAGAGATAGCGTAAAGCTAAAGCTTATAAACACATTTATCTCTCGCTTTTCGTATGACCGGTGACAAAGCCCATTTTTTCTTTTTCTATTTTTGACTATGAAAAGAGACTTTGTAATCCCTATCTTTTTTTTTAATATATTTTCATAATATCAAATCTCATACAATATATTATAATATTATCCTCAAGTTCAAGGTGAGAGATTATGAAATATTAAGTTTGAAATAAGTTGACAACGATCGGTGGCAATGGGAATTGAGCCAATGAAGGGTTAAAATTTGGTCAACTATGAGCTTAAAATGAGCTTGGGTTTTAAATATTACAACAAAGACCATACAAAAATGGTCAAATTATGAACCATATATGAGAAATTATGTGCTGAAATGAGTCTGAGTTTTAAATAATATCACAAAAGCTGAAGACTTTGGGACAACAAATGGCCAACAACAAACCAAATAATAATTGGGCCAACAAAGGGCCCGCATATGGGCAACTTGGCCTATTTTTTATTTTTATTTTGTTTAAAGCAGTGTGCCACACATTCTATAAAAGAATGTGCAAAAATTATCTACAGTGACACAACGATTGGAAATTGCTAGTGAGAATTGGGCTTGACAGAATGGTGGGCTTGCTGCGGGGATTGAGATAGACTGTGCGGATCGGAGCTGGTCCAGCTGGCAAAGCGGGCGCGGATTAGTGGAAATACAAGAAATTGAAGAAGGGTGTAATCAGGGCCGGCTCAACCCTTAAACGGATTAGGCGGCCTCATAGGGCTCCAATTTAATAACGTCTCAAATTAATAATAATTTTTTTAAAAAAATTGATCCAAAAATTTTAAGTCATTATTACTGTTTATATTCTTTAATTAAGGCCCCAAATTAATGAATTCTAATAAAACAATTTTCATAAAAAATAAAAAACCTAAATTAAATACCTAATTGTCGTGAATATATACGCTTTAATTGATGCCCACTACTTAATTTTTTAAAAAAGGCATTAATATTATTTGATTCTTCAACATTTTGAAATAAATAAAGTTTAAAGAATCGATAATAATAATTATAATAATAAAATATTCATCCTTAATTATGTTACAATTTAGAAGATTGTGTTAAACGTCTAAAATCAAATGAGAAAAATAAATAAATAGATGGTAGAAGATAGAAAGTTATAAAAATTAATGAGTAATTTTGCATCAAACGAGAACAAATTGAACAATAACTTCTAAATATAAATATAATATTATTATTAAAATAAATATTATTTAATTAATATTTAAATATTTAAAAAAAAAAAAAAAAAAAAAAAAGCCCCACCTAAAATTTATGAGTAGAGATATTCGGTGGCAGCCTAAGAGTCCGCCCAATCTGACGTGGCCTTGTGTCACTTCTTGACTTGAAAAAAAATAATAATAAAACTTTGAATTTTTCTTTCTTCCCCTTTTCGGAAAAATCTCTCCTTCCCTCTCCTCTCACTGATGGCCAGCCACCGGAGACAACGAACGCCGGTGACCACTGACGACGAGCTGGTACCCACTGTCAAAATCCCCAAATTTCAAAATACCCAAAATCCTTAAAGTTCAAAACCCCAACCCACTGTCAAAATCCATCTTCCCTCTTCCCCCACCGACAGCCGGGTTGAGTGAAACCCATGGGCCATAGTGCCATACGTGTTTTCTCACTTAAAAAAATTATTTAAAAAAAAAAAAAAAGGTTTGGACGTGGCACAAGGCCACGTCATATTGGGCGGACTGGGCGTAATAGACTTTGTAAAAACCCTAGATTCGTTGCGTTCGCCGTTGCCGTGAGAAGAAGGGAATATATATGCTTCGTCTCTTGGTAACTCCTGATTAGTTGCTGAATATGGAGATTAAATTGTTGTCGTTCCCGGCTGAGAGCCCCCCGCTCGCGGTGATAGTGGCGGCCAAGCTTTCTGGCTTTGTTCTGCCAACCGACACATCCCTCCCTACCGACTCTGCTCCCACCCTTCTCTTCTCTGATGGGTATTCTTCAATTGCCTTTACTATCATTATCATGGGCGTTGATTTTTTTTTTTTTTTTGATTTTTTCTGTCACTTTTGAAGTTCAAACCAAACATTCTCTTTTGGGCTGTTTGCATTTCGATGTATTGTTGTTGGTATTTTGATCTAAGCTGCGAGAGATCTATACTCAAACTCAACCTTTATCACTGTATGTATGCTAGGGTGAAATTGCATGGAACATATGTGCTTCTTCGTTATATTGGTCGGGTTGCCACACTTCCCAACTTCTACGGACAGAATGCATATGAATCTGCTCAGGTGGGTTTCTTTGAATTTGCTGAATACAGGACTTTTATACATGTTGTTCGATAATAATTGGTTTGGTTCTGTTTTGCTGATGTTTTGTTCTCAGATTGATGAGTGGCTGGAACATGCTCCTATATTGTCATCGGGCTCTGCCTTTGAGAATGCTTGCAAACATTTGGATGATTTTTTGCAGAGCCGTACCTTTTTGGTCGGTTACTCTTTATCAATTGCAGATGTAGCAATCTGGTCAGGTCTTGCAGGTAGAAGCTTCTGATAATACCTATTTATTTATTTCTTTTTATATGGTTTTATTTAGACATATTTAGGCCTGCCTGGAGAATCAAAAGTCTATATTTTTCATTTAGTATGCGAATCTTGTTGTTTCTCTTTGAAATCCCATATAAAGATATCCTAAACCAAAGATTTTTTTTTGGATGCCACTGGAGGGATCATCTGACTGCTGCTACGGCTTAAAATTTTAAGCTGTCCTTGTTTGGTGAATTGGGTTATGACATATATTATCCATGGATTACCTTTTTACTTTTAATAGCCACACGTTTTATTGTGTTCCTTCTAATAGTCGTGGTGTATTAGATGGATTTTTCTTTGTCTTGATTGGATGGTTTATATCATCACCCTAGGGGATTAGTTTTAGCAGGAAGAATCTAGTTTCTTCTTATCAAATTTTTTCTCTCCACTAGATTTTAGTTTTTACAGTGCAGCTAACATCTTCCTATTAGGTGATCAAATTTTTATTTTTATCAAGTTATTCTGCAGATTCTTACCATTCTATACTTTTCAGGAACTGGGCAGAGATGGGAAAGTTTGAGGAAGACAAAGAAGTACCAAAATCTTGTACGGTGGTTCAATTCTATATTGGCAGAATATACTGATGCCTTGAATGAAGTCACAGCAATATATGTTGGCAAAAAAGGCTCGGGAAAGCCAATTGCAGCCAAATTCAAAGAGCAACAGGGTGCGAACATTCAATCAAAGAGTTCATTTGAAGTAGATCTTCCAGATGCTGAGGTTGGAAAGGTGCGGCTGCGGTTTGCACCAGAACCCAGTGGTTACCTTCACATTGGGCACTCAAAAGCGGCACTGTTGAACCAGTATTTTGCTCAGCGGTACCAAGGCCAACTTATCGTGCGCTTTGATGATACAAACCCTGCCAAAGAAAGCAATGAGTTTGTGGAGAATCTTCTGAAGGATATTGAGACTTTGGGTATCAAGTATAATGCTGTTACATACACCTCAGATTACTTCCCTCAGTTGATGGAAATGGCTGAGAATTTGATTTGCCAGGGTAAAGCATATGTTGATGATACACCACGTGAACAAATGCAGAAAGAAAGAATGGATGGCATTGAATCAAGATGTAGAAACAACAGTGTGGAGGAGAATATAAAACTCTGGAAGGAAATGATTGCAGGATCTGAAAGAGGTTTGCAGTGTTGTCTCCGTGGGAAGTTGGATATGCAAGACCCAAATAAATCACTTCGAGATCCTGTCTATTATCGTAGCAATCCAGTTGCCCATCATCGGATTGGCTCCAAGTATAAAATATACCCAACTTACGATTTTGCATGTCCATTTGTTGATGCCATAGAGGGTATAACACATGCATTACGATCTAGTGAATACCACGATCGTAATGCTCAGTATTACCGGATTCAAGAGGATTTGGGGGTAAGAAAGGTTTACCTTTATGAATTTAGTCGGCTGAATATGGTGTATACACTTCTTAGCAAGCGTAAGCTTCTGTGGTTTGTTGAAAATGGGAAGGTTGATGGATGGGATGATGCTCGTTTTCCAACTGTCCAAGGAATTATTCGTAGAGGTTTAAAAGTTGAAGCATTGATACAATTTATTCTTGAACAGGTAATTTCAAGCATTGATACAACTTTCATTGTCAATATGAAAACAAGTGAGAAATAGGTGTTTGTAGGAAATTCAGATTCAAAACCTTCTACATTTCTTTCATTCTTCTTACAACTGTTTGATTAGTTCCAGATTGTGAAACTGTTTGTTCATAGGTTTGCTCAGATTTATTGTACTAGATAGTCATTCTTACATTGTCATCTCCATGAAAAGGTTATTGCTTATCTCTGTATTATTCTGTTTCAGGGAGCATCAAAAAATCTCAATCTGATGGAATGGGATAAACTCTGGACCATTAATAAGAAGATCATTGATCCTGTGTGCCCCCGACATACTGCTGTCGTTGAAGAAAGGCGTGTGCTGTTGACCCTGACAAATGGTCCTGAGGAACCATTTAGCCGCATCATACCTAGGCATAAGAAATATGAAGGTGCTGGGGAGAAGTGTACGACATACACAAAGAGGATATGGATTGAGCATGCTGATGCCGAATCCATCTCGGTAGATGAGGAAATAACATTGATGGATTGGGGAAATGCCATAGTAAAGACAATAGAGAAGGGCCAAGATGGGATAATCACACAGTTGACAGGGGTTTTGCACCTTGAAGGATCTGTCAAGACCACAAAGTTGAAGCTTACTTGGCTGCCTGAAACAAGTGAACTAGTTAACCTCACACTGGTGGAGTTTGACTATCTAATTACAAAGAAGAAGGTACGTGCTAGTTAACTATAATGTAAGCTTTTTTAATCAAGAAATGTAAATTCATTCTGGAGTGGCAACACGAGTAATTATCTTCATATGAAATATTAAAACAGTAGGGTGGAAAAGTTCAGTAACAACCAGATGGACCATTGTTTTTTTGACACTCTCATTCCAACAAAATGTTGCACCATGAGATTTCTTGGTTATAATCTGCTGACATGGATGCAGATGTCATCAAAGTTTGTCATATTTGTGTCCAAATTTTTAAAACCTTAACAATTATGCCTTTTCATTTATCAACTTGTGAATCCCTTTGAAATATTATGTCATATGTGCTACTTGTGGTGGAGTTTTAGTTAGGGTTTTAGTTATTGCTACTTGTGGCGGAGTTTTAGTTATGTGCATGTGGTTAAAATGGTAAGCTTGTTTTCTATAACCAAGTCATATAAACAGTGGTATCCTAAAATGTGTTGAGGAAAAGTGCATGTAAGTCATGCACTATATATAAGTAGGTGCTATACCCATATTCCCCAAATGCTTTAGAAATTGGAGGTAGATTCGTATGGTGTCTAAACTGTTGCAGATGTTTGACATGGCTGCCATGTACAAAAGTTTACTAATTTCTGTATGGGAAAGTGTGATACATGTTAGTTTGTATCTTTGATTGCAGCTTGAAGAAGGAGAGGATTTCATTGATGTTGTTAACCCATGCACTAAAAGGGAGACTGCCGCCTTGGGGGATTCCAACATGCGGAATTTGCAGCGGGGAGAGGTATTGCAGCTGGAGAGGAAGGGATATTTCAGATGTGATGCTTCGTTTATTAAGCCTTCAAAGCCTATAGTTTTATATGCGATCCCAGATGGCAGGGGCAAACCTGTTTGAAGTAAAATATTTACAAACATCGTTGTTGGTTTATTGTGATTTTATCGGATGAGAATTGGCGTTTTGCTTCTCTTTCTTTCATGGATTTGTATGGAAATACCGATGCATCTTTTTCTTTTGTTTTTTTTTTTAAATCCTTTTTTTAGTGTTTATGGTTGCCATGCTATCCTTTACATAATATGGTGATAAGTGATAACCTTCTGAAGCCTTTATAACTTTCTTCGTATACGCGAGACACGAGCTGCCAAAAAAATTATAGAACTCAGACTTATTTATTTATTTATTTTGAGTAAGTCGATAAATTAGATTGATCAAAATGTAAAATAATTATGGGAAAAATGCTATATTGATCTTTGTGGTTTAAGGTTTGATAAATAGCTCACTAGGATTTATAAAAGTGAAGCGCAAAAAAAAAAAGAAGGAAGAGAGAATAGGAGAAATTAAAGGGAATGTTACCAAATACAAGGTGAGTAGCAGCCTATTTTGTATTTTGGCAGCATTCTCTTAGGTTCTCCCATTCTCTTTTCCCTAGGGATCAAAAGCGGGAAAGATCATTTCTTGTAACCTCTTAAAATGATGGAAAAATCCTCCCATCATTCTAAGAATTGAATGATGGGAGGATATAGCTCAGATGCAAGAGTAAAGCTCTTGCAATTATGGCTCATTGTGTTTACAGGTTGAATGTCTAATTGTTAGATTATAATGATAGTATCTTGTATTTGAATTGGTGGCTCACTTTTCTAAATAATGGGAAAGAGGACCGAAATATGTTACATAAAAGATTACTAAGACAAAGATGGGATGTTAAAAACGTATAGAAGGTAGGATGGACAGTTAGTTAGATCTAGTATAGATCGTACATGGACAATAGTTAATAGCTTGATGCACTATATTATTGTAATGCATCACTTACAAAAAATAACTAAAAACTAAATATAAAATATATATTAAAAATAAAGAAGATAAATCAAAGGGGGTGACTTGCTTGATGCACTATATTATTATAATGCATCACTTACAAAAAATAACTAAAAACTAAATATAAAATATATATTTTTTACAAAAAGATAAATCAAAAGGGGGTGATCAAGTCACCCCAGAATTATCAATAAGATTAAGTGAGTGGTTTGACTACTCTCTCTGATCTGCTTAGAGGTGGTTGTATAACTTTTCATAATCATTAAAAGTAGTTGAACCATTCAAAACGTCAAATCAAGTGCACCAATTTTGCATTTTTTTTTCCCAATAATTATTAGGAGCAATGATACAAAATAGTTACTAGTGAAAAATGACAATAGATTTGTTGAGGATACTTGAAGAATTTTTATTGGGCGGACCCTGCTCTCCCGTTAATGAACTTTCTAGCCAGTGTTAGATTATTCGCGAAAGCACCAGAGTTAAGATAATGTTCGAAGCCCATTAGGCCGACAGAGCACCAGAAGGTTCCTAAAGAACAAGGCCCTCGAAAGTACTAGAATGCCCTCTTAAAGTGTTATAAATATGCAACCAGTCCTCAACGCCCGACATCGTGGAAGAAAACTGAAAAAGCATCATCTATTGGCTTAAATTAAATTCCTCAGCACCCAATTCTCCTTTTGTCTCAATTCAATCCCAAAAGATGTCGCTGATTCCAAGCTTCTTTGGCGACCGACGAAGCAACGGCTTCGATCCCTACGCTCTCGACCTCTGGGACCCCCTCAGGGACTTTCCATTCCGTTCGTCACTTTCCACCTATTTCCCCGAATCTTCTCGGGAAGTTTCGGCTTTTGCGAACGCCCGGATCGACTGGAAGGAGACACCAGAAGCCCATGTTCTCAAGGCGGATCTTCCGGGGCTCAGGAAAGAGGAAGTGAAGGTGGAGGTCGAAGACGACAGAGTGATTCAGATAAGTGGAGAGAGGAACGTGGAGAAGGAGGACAAAAACGACACTTGGCATAGGGTGGAGCGCAGCAACGGCAAGTTCTTGCGGCGTTTCAGGCTGCCGGAGAACGCCAAGATGGATCAGATTAAGGCTGCAATGGAGAATGGGGTTCTCACTGTCACGGTCCCGAAGGTGGAGACCAAGAAGCCCGATGTGAAGGCTATCCAAATTTCGGGCTGAATATAAATCAGTCTTAACAAGTCATCTCTCCAATGCGACATGTGGTCTACATAGCAGTATAATAAGCGTCCGTGTGATTTTATCTCTGTTGGTTGTTTGAAAATGAGAGTGTTTTGAGTCTTGTCGTTTTCATGTGTGGAGCTAATTCCAGTGCTGGATGTAATGTTAAGTGAATGTAATAAACGTATTAATAATAAAGTTGTTGTTTTCTGCAATATAATTTCATAAATGTAATAAGTGTATTCTGTTTCAGGGAGCATCAAAAAATCTCAATCTGATGGAATGGGATAAACTCTGGAGCATTAATAAGAAGATCATTGATCCTGTGTGCCCCCGACATACTGCTGCCGTTGAAGAAAGGCGTGTGCTGTTGACCCTGATAAATGGTCCTGAGGAACCATTTAGCCGCATCATACCTAGGCATAAGAAATATGAGGGTGCTGGGGAGAAGTGTACGACATACACAAAGAGGATATGGATTGAGCATGCTGATGCCGAATCCATCTCGGTAGATGAGGAAATAACATTGATGGATTGGGGAAATGCCATAGTAAAGACAATAGAGAAGGGCCAAGATGGGATCATCACACAGTTGACAGGGGTTTTGCACCTTGAAGGATCTGTCAAGACCACAAAGTTGAAGCTTACTTGGCTGCCTGAAACAAGTGAACTAGTTAACCTCACACTGGTGGAGTTTGACTATCTAATTACAAAGAAGAAGGTACGTGCTAGTTAACTGATAGTGTAAGCTTTTTTAATCAGGAAATGTAAATTCATTCTGGAGTGGCAATACGAGTAATCATCTTCATATGAAATATTAAAACATTAGGGTGGAAAAGTTCAGTAACAACCAGATTGACCATTGTTTTTTTGATACTCTCATTCCAACAAAATCTTGCACCAAGCGATTTCTTGGTTATAATCTGCTGACATCAATGCAGATGTCAAAGTTTTTCATATTTGTGTCCAAATTTTTAAAACCTTAACAAGTATACCTTTTCATTTATTAACTTGTGAATCTAGTCCACTGAAACACTGTGTCATATGTGCTAACTTGTGGCAGAATTTTAGTTATGTGCTTGTGGCTAAATGGATAAGCTTGTTTTCTATAATCAAGTCGTATAAACAGTGGTATCCTAAATTGTGTTTGAGCAAAATTGCTTGTAAGTCATGCACTAATATATAAGTAGGTACTGTTGTATTTTATTTCACTTTTGGGTGGACTGACATAGGAATTTTAATATTTGGGTCCATAATGAGCTAGATCAATTCTATAAGTACTTGAGGAAGCCATGTACTCTCACCCTACATGTATAAATGAAGTTAGCCCATTAGACTTCATCATTAGAGTAATTAGGGTTGAGAGACTAGTGCCCCTACACACACAACACAACAGGACAAAGGGAGGAAGATGGCAGACTCATCTTCTAACAAAGAAGGTATGTTTTTACATTCTTTTCATTTTTGTTCACATGCTATGGAGTAAGACAGATTTATTTAATGAAATTCTAACAATTGGTATCAGAGTCTTCTATCTCTTTTCTCCATGGCTGTAATAAATCTTGTTGTTTTAAATATTATTATTATTATTATTATTTTTGTGAACAATAAGATTTGCGTTAAACTTGCGTTTGAACTGTTTTTTTCTTTTTGAGGTTATTCATAAAATCGTATGGGTTATCACTACAATTTTTATTTTTTTTTTTTGGTTTATTTTCTTTGGTGAATGAACGAGATATTGAATCCTCTTTTTTCTTGGTTTATTTTCTTTGGTGAATGAACGAGATATTGAATCCAGCTGGCCACTACACCCAAAAAAAAAAAAAATCAGCGTTTTTTATTTTATTTTGTGGATGCCTTGGCCGAAGGCCTCACAATTTCCATGGCGGCCTAGGTATTTGCACTGTTTACAAACATATCTATATCTATTTTAGATCCTGTCTGCACCTGGTACGAGTGCCTGGTACGAGTGGGTTCTCATGTTTCATTCGTAATGGAATCCAAAGAACAAAATTTCAAAACAAAGCTTGAAATGGTAATGGAATCCAAAGGACAGAAAAAAGCCATGTAAAAGTCAAAAATAAATAAATAAAATAAAATTTGCCTAAAAAAGACAATTTTATTGTTTATGCGTGAAAATTACTAGATGCTCAGGCTTAACGCCCATCTCTGACAGCAATTAAACTGAAGCATAAACACAATGTGTTTTTTTTTTTTCTTTTTTTTTAACAAAGCTTGATCACATATGTGTAAAAGAGGTTTCCGCTTAATCTGGAGTGTGGCCTGTGTGTGTTTTTCTCTGATTTTGGGTTTGCTTTGTATTTTGAAGTATAAGGTCTTAACCGTTTATATATATATATATATATATATATATATTTTAAAAAAAAAGGTTAAGATGGACATGCTGGAGCGATGAGGCTTTTGCATTGACATTGATTTACTTTTTTTAGAAAAACATAACATTTCATTCAATAATACTACGAGCATAAAACTCTTACATCACAGAGCAAAGCTCTGAAGCAACCATAGCATAAATCTATAAGATTACCAGGTTTAGTACAAGATTCAAGATCAATCCGCTAACCCATGACTAAAATCAGATTTAATACTAGATCTGTGACAGACAGACTTAACCAAATGCATGGATAGCAATTATTCCTTGACCCTGAGAGCGGAAAGACTCTCATGTCGAAACTCTTCCTCCTCGACCCAAAGGTCAGGATAATGATCACATCCACAACCCAAAGGCCTAGACCAAAACTAATTAATCCGAAGGCGACATAGATCGAGTGAGAGGGGAAAACGCCTTATTACAAACCGAACAAAACATGAAAATTAAACAATACAGGGAAAAAACACACGCCAAAACACAAATACATCTTAAAAAAGCAACATAATAGAGAAATAAAACAAGAAAAAAACAGCGCACTCCGATCACGCACACCCCGGGAACCGAAAACCGAAGGGGCGTTGGAAGCTCATCGTGGCGGGGACGCGTCGAAAGGCCCAACAGTGGACGGTGGGCGGCAAACAGGCGCGGAGAAGACCAACAAAGCAGGACCTGAAAACAACCACAAACAAGGAAA
>NC_081550.1:19628697-19660161 GCF_901000735.1 Corylus avellana | reverse complement strand
CCACCAAAATAGGGAAAAAACAGGGAAAATGAGCACAAAGTGGGAAGACGGTAGTCGGAAGGGAGCCGGACCCGTGCAGGCTGGAAACCGCCGCGTAAGGGGCGTGGGAGCTCAACGCAGTGGGGACGCATGAAAGAAAACCCTAATAGCGGGCAGCGAAGCGGCGACACAGGTCGGCGACGACCACAGACAAAATCCGAACCCACAAAGAGCCAAACAAGGCCAAGGAGCCCGCTGCAGAAAATGAAGGCAGGGGAAGAAAAGCGGCAGGGAATGGGCAAAAACGGGGAAAAACGAAGGGGGAAAGGAGCGGCAAGGAAGGGGAAGAGAGGAGACACTGGGGTTAGGGCATCAGGTAAATAACTAGCACCGGAGCGAGGAGGACGAGGGGAGGAGGGAGGCTGCCAAACGGCCAACCCTCCTCCCCTATATGGCTGAAGGGTTTCGCTTTTCTCTCTGGCGGCTAGAGAGAAAAGAGATGGCTAATTCATTTTTCGACATTTATTTACTTATTTACCAAACAAAGCAAGTTAAAGATTGAAGCATGTGTCGTGACTTCTTGAATTTCTTTTGACACTTGTGTCACTTTATAATTTTTAAATCTTTGTGAACTTATCATAGATTCATGTCATTTTATGTCAAATTATGAGTTGCTTATATTTTTAATAAACTTGGATTTATTGGATATAAGGATTTGGCGGAAAGGAGATTGGATTCAATTGCGGTATTTGTTTTGAGATTATTAAGTTTTTGTGCAGTATTTATTTCAACAATGTGTCTTATTTTTGTGAATATATATACACATTGTTTTGTTTCTTTTTTAGGGGAAACTTCAGAAAACTCCCATGAACTTCCAGCCGTTTTGACATACCTCCCATGAATTTTCAAAATAATCACTTAGGCCCCTTGAACTTTGATTTTTTCTCACTTTGGACCTTTTAACTTTTTATACCCATTTTATCCTCAACCAAAACTACGTCATTTTGGACTCCAAAACTACACCGTTTTGGGCTTCAAAACTACATCACCACCCAACCCAAAACGACATCGTTTTGAGCACCCAACCCAAAACGACGTCATTTTGAGCATAATATTAAAAAAAAAAACGAAATCAGGGTGGCTTCAGCCACCCCCTTGACCAAAATGGGGTGGCCGGACCACCCCATTTTTGGCCAAGGGAGTGGCTGAGCCACCCCCTGGCCGGTTTGGGGGTGGCCGGACCACCCCCTTGGCCATGGGGGTGGTTCGGCCACCCCCAAAAGGCCAAAAAAAAAAAAACAAGGGGGGGGGGATCGGGTGCATTTGGGGGTGGCCGGACCACCCCCTTGGCCATGGGTGTGGTTCCACCACCCCCAGATCGGCCAAGAGCCACCCCTGATTTTTTTTTTTTTTTAATTAATTAATTTTGCTTTTCCTTTAAAAAAAAAAAAATTAATTCCTAAAACGACGTCGTTTTGGGTTGGGTAGGTGTTGTAGGTTTAGGACACAAAACGACGTAGTTTTGGGGGAGGGTAAAATGGGTATAAAAAGTCAAATTGTTTGACTTTAACGTTAAAAGGGTCTAAAGTGAGAGAAAACCAAAGTTCATGGGGCCTAAGTAAGAGTTTTGAAAATTCAGGGAGGTATGTCAAAACGGCTGAAAGTTCAAAGGGGCTTTCTGAAGTTTCCCATTTTTTTTATGTATACATATGGTTTTGAGTATACATATATATTTTTTTATCCCTAACAAATGAGGGTTTTGACAACTGCATGATATTTATTTCAATCATGTGTGATGTTTATTTTGATTGAAATATTTTTTGTCGAGCATAAATTGTTAATGTGTTATACAGTATATTTATGTTCAACATAAAAATTCAAGCTTTATGGTGCACGGATTGACAATTTCCTGCATGCATGTTAAATGTGGAACATAGAATCCAACATTTTTTTATTTCCTTTGTCATGGACAACATGTGTTTTTTGAGCCAAGAGTTTTTAAGTATTATTTCTTGGAGATGTATCATTATGAGAGTAGTAAATTATATATACTCATAAAATTTGGTCATGCTCCCATCAATTGATAAAATAAAAATGATGCAACTCTTGTATATGTGACACTCTATGATTTGTAAAATAACTCACATATAAGAGAAAGTTGAGTCAATGTAAAAGAAACTCACACGTGAGTGAGAGATTTGTTGTAAATGCACGTGTGAGTGTTATGTCTCATATCGAGAAATAAAAAGAAAGGGGTAAGTATTATATTAAAAAAAAAAATGTTAATATATGCATATTTTGTATACACATTGTTTAGTATACATTGTTCATAATATTTGTAATACTGAAATATGTGGTTATGAACAAATGCTAATTTTCAGGTATGTGTTATAATAAAAGGGTGCGCATATTATTTTTGCTTGTGAAATTATATGCATTCGTTTTGAGATATTTATGTGAATTTATATACATTCTTATTGAGATTAAGAAATTTTGTGCAATATGAATAATTGTGTTGTGTATAAAATCGATGATTTTGACCGGTTATGTTCTCACCTATCGTGGGACAAACTGTGATAAATTATTGGATTTTATCACAAATTCAATAAATGTTTTTTTTTTTTTGCGAACGAATAATTATGTTACATATAAAATTGATGAATTTGACCAGTTATGCTCTCACCTATTGTGGGACTAACTGCGATAAATTGTTAGATTTTATTGTTAATTCAATAAAGGGTTTTGCGAATCTTGAGAGCATTGGTATGTTTAATACATGATACATTATTGCCCTTATTGTAATTCAGTGATACCGTGCATGTTGTGTAATTTGGTGGTTGCCACAATTTTGTATTATTTTGATTGAATGTTTTTAGTGTCTATTGGTTAAATCTCCAGTTTGTTTGAAAGATATCTTGGGGTAAATCTAGAGATTATTTGTGCATATAAAATTCTTATTTAATGGAACAAAATTCAATTTTTGTCCATAATATTTTATAATGATTATCAAGTAATTTTTAATATGTTGTGTCTTTATTATTGTAAAGATGTACTTGGTAACCGTTTTAATGAGTTATGTGAAAATATTTCTGGACTAAGTGAGACATATAAATGGATTTTTTTTCCATTTTTACCTAATAAATTTTTTTTTTAAGATGAGATATACAATTTATGACTAATGTTCATTTTGATTATGATTGGAGGTGATATTTATGATTTTCTGTTATCTTCCAATTGAAGTTGAACTACTTGTATGTATAATGATATTCACTTAAAGATAAATAAACTTTTGGTTAAATGTTCATAGATTTTATGTATATCAAAGTGAATGATTTTGAATGGTTATGTACCCGCCTATCGTAAGACTAATCATGATAAATTATTAGGATTTACTGTTTCAATGTGGATAATGTTGTTATACACCAAAGTGAATGATTTTGAATGGTTACGTATCTACCTATCGTGGGACTAATCATGATAAATTATTGGATTTGATTCAACGTGGATAATGTTGTACATCAAAATGAATGATTTTAAGTGCTTACATACTCGCATATCGTGAGACTAGCCATGATAAATTATTGGATTTTATTGGATGTTATTCAAAATAAATAAATAAATATATGCAAGGTTATTATTTTGTGAACTGTTATACCAAGGTCCATATGGATAATTACTTTGCCCTATCAGTAAATTATTATTTGGTAGGTTGCTTGGGACAATGAAGAAAATGGTTAGATATTTTGCACTTAGTTACCTAGTCTCATCCTCTCGATGATGGGTTATTTCAAGTATTTATATTTAATTATTTTGCTTTATCATGCGTAGAAGTCAATTGTGTGTTGCGCATTCTAGCATAGAATTTGATAAGCAAAAAAAAATAAAAAATAGTGCGTAAGAGTCTATTGTGTACTATGGACTCTAACATGGAGTTGATATAAAAAAATAATGCGTAAGAGTCAATTGTGTGTTGTTGACTCTAGCATGAATGTGAGATAAAAATAATGCGTAAGAGTTCATTATGTGTTAGAAACTCTAACATGAAATTGAGATAAACATAATATGTAAGAGTCAATAGTGTGTTACAGTCTCTAGCAAGGATTTGACAAAAAAAATAGTGCGTAAGAGTTCATTATGTGTTAGAGACTCTAGCATGAATTTGAGATGAAAATAATGTGTAAAAGTGCAATGTGTATTGCGAACTCTAACATGTGTGTAAGATAAAAATCTTACTATTCGGTGAATGAGAATATTTATGAGTGTATATTATGTTTTCACATGCATCATAAATTTATTGTGACATCCTCAATCCATGGTGATCCTGACATGGTTATCTTGGAAAGACGCATATTGTGAAAATATGATAACTTCTAGATCTCAATACCTCCAAGCAATCATATTTGCATTAACTGTGTGCAGCTTGATGTACACTTAAGTATGTACATAAAATTATATGATTATATTGTTGGTGTATTTGGTAAATACTTGAATCACTTGAAAGCTGAAAAGAAGTACTAAGGTACTTGCGGGGCTGTTAGGGACTTTGTGTTAACGTAATGGTAATTCACATTCTTGATGTAGTTGGATATTGTGATGCCGATTATTTTGTTTGTCAAGGTATTTGTGAAGGGGGAAGAACTACTACGCGAAAAAGTATCATACAAAATACAAACACTTATAGCTTCCTCAACTATTGAGAAATGCATATTGTGTAGCTTATTGTGAGGCTACATGTCAGAATACATAGCTGCAGAATTTTATCTCAGGGCTGGGTAGTCTAAATACCATTGTGATGCTGTTAGAGATATTTTGAGTTATGTTTGCAGCAATTTTCTCTCTTGGAATACTAGGAGCTCCTTACGATACAAGCATATTGACATAAAAATATTTATGTCTGCAGCAATTTTCTCTCTTGGAATGCTAAATTGATCTTTGTGGTTTAAGGTTTGATAAATAGCTCACTAGGATTTATAAATGTGAAACATTCACTGTGGTAAGCGAAAAAAAAAAAAAAAAATGTATTATTTAGCATTACTCTTTAAACAATGATTTATCTAAGAGTTTTTTTTTTTTAATTGAAAGGGGGAAAAGATGCTCCACTCTTGATCAATAAGGAAGAGAGAATGAGAGAACATAAATGAATGTTACCAAACACAAGGTGGATAGCAACTTATTTGGTGTTTTGGTTGCATTCTCTTAGGTTCTCTCATTATCTCTTCCTTAGAGATCAAAAGCGAAAAAGACCATTCTTTGTAACCTCTTAGATTGATGGAAAGATCCTCATTCTAAGAGTTGAATGATGTGAGGATATAGCTCAGATGCAAGAGCTTTGCTCTTGCAATTGTGGCTCATTGTGTTTACGGGTTGAATGTCTAATTGTTAGATTATAATAATAATATCTTGTACTTGAATTAGTGGCTCACTTTTCTAAATAATGGGAAAGAGGACTGAAATATGTTACATAAAATACTAATAAGACAAAGATGGGATGTTAAAAAATGTAGAGGATGTAGGATGGACAGTTGGTCAGATCTAGTATAGATCGTAAATAGACAGTAGTTAACAGCTTGATGCACTATATTATTGTAATGCATCATTTACAATAAAGAACAAAAAATAACTAAAAATTAGATATAAAATATATATTAAAAAAAAGATAAATCAAAGGAGGTGATCAAGCCATTCCGAAATCATCAACAACGTTAAGCGAGTGGTTCGACCACCTCTGATCGGCTTGGATGTGACTTTATTACTTTTCATAATCATTAAAAGTAGTTGGACCATTCAAAACGTCAAATTGCGTGCCCTAATTTAGCATTTTTTTTCTTCCCAATAATTATTAGGAGCAATGATGCAAAATAGTTACTAGTGAAAAGTGACAACAGATTTGTGGAGGATACTTGAAGAATTTTTATTGGGCGGGCCCTGCTCTCTCGTTAATGAACTTTCTAGCCAGTGTTAGATTATTCGCGAAAGCACCAGAGATAAGATGATGTTCGAAGCCCATTAGGCCGACAGAGCACCAGAAGGTTCCTAAAGAACAAGGCCCTCGAAAGTACTAGAATGCCCTCATAAAGTGTTATAAATATTCAACCAGTCCTCAATCCCCGACATCGTGGAAGAAAACTGAAAAAGCATCATCTATTGGCTTAAATTAAATTCCTCAGCACCCAATTCTTCTTTTGTCTCAATTCAATCACAAAAGATGTCGCTGATTCCAAGCTTCTTTGGCGACCGACGAAGCAACGGCTTCGATCCCTTCGCTCTCGACCTCTGGGACCCCCTCAGGGACTTTCCATTCCGTTCGTCACTTTCCACCTATTTCCCCGAATCTTCTCGGGAAGTTTCGGCTTTTGCGAACGCCCGGATCGACTGGAAGGAGACACCAGAAGCCCATGTTCTCAAGGCGGATCTTCCGGGGCTCAGGAAAGAGGAAGTGAAGGTGGAGGTCGAAGACGACAGAGTGATTCAGATAAGCGGAGAGAGGAACGTGGAGAAGGAGGACAAAAACGACACTTGGCATAGGGTGGAGCGCAGCAGCGGCAAGTTCTTGCGGCGGTTCAGGCTGCCGGAGAACGCCAAGATGGATCAGATTAATGCTGCAATGGAGAATGGGGTTCTCACTGTCACGGTCCCGAAGGTGGAGACCAAGAAGCCCGATGTCAAGGCTATCCAAATTTCGGGCTGAATATAAATCAGTCTTAACAAGTCATCTCTCCAATGCGACATGTCGTCTACATAGCAGTATAATAAGCGTCCGTGTGATTTTATCTCTGTTGGTTGTTTGAAAATGAGAGTGTTTTGAGTCTTGTCGTTTTCATGTGTTGAGCTAATTTCAGTGCTGGATGTAATGTTAAGTGAATGTAATAAACGTATTAATAATAAAGTTGTTGTTTTCTGCAATATAATTTTCTATTTTAAATTGACATTGCCAACACAGACATTCACAGTCTTTGGGGATGTGTTATGGTTAGAAATTGCTTGATTGTCTGCAAATTAATGTTCTTTTTAGCTAAAATTTGGTTATGGTAACAAAAACACCCAAAGTTGAGAAATATAATTTGGATAAATGAGTAAGAGAGATTTACGTTTGTTTTGGTGTTTGAATTCATCATTAGAATTCTAAGAGTAATGTTGAAAACAATACACTAGTATTTGTTTGAGCTTCTAGTAGTTATTGGATTATATTTTTTTAATAAGAGTTTGAGCCAAGTATTATTAGACTTTGACATGTTAGTGACAGAATATTTGTAAGATATTTGTGTAGTATATAATATTTTTCTTATTTTAAAGTCATTCGGGGCATGTAAAATTGTAGAGACTATGAGAAAAGTTCCTACAAGTATGCTTTTCCTGTTCAATTAGTTTGTTTGTTCAAATGGATTCCTAGTCGAACAAAAAGTCCTTAAGCCTTGTTTGGTAATGGACATGTCAAATTCCATTTTTTTTCAATTTCTTAACATTTTTATTTTTTATATCATATCACTTATTTTTTATTATTATGCAAAAAAAAAATATACCACAAAACACACACACACACATATATAACTTTTGTCACTCAAAAACTTTAAATCTTCTATTTATTTTATATCACATCAATCACTTTAAAAAAAAAATACTACTTACCAAGTTTATTACCAAACATGCTTTTACTGTTCTCTACCTTTGTCAAACCCTCTCACAACTCTTCCCATTTTAGGGATAAGAAAATTGTTGAAATGTTGATCCAAACAAAGAGTAATGCTATTTTTTACATCAATTTCATATAGATTAATATAGTGTGTTTTAAGTAATTTTTTTTTTTAAAGCAACAAATATGAAAAAATATTTAAAACACCTTATATGAGTCGAGATGAAATGGGTGTGGATAGTATCATTCTTAAGATCCAAAACATATGGTTGTCTTTTTCTAAAACCAACAATAAGATACTTAAAAAAGCAAAAAGAGAAAAGAAAAACAACGACAGAAACAGAACCATGTCATTTAGCCCATTGGATCGTTGGGCTAACGCCCACGCACACTTCGCGAAAGCGCTAGAAAGAATCCAGTAAAAGCTACGCTAATGGGAATGAATTATTCGTAGAGGTTTAAAAGTTGAAGCATTGATACAATTTATTCTTGAACAGGTAATTTCAAGCATTGATACAACTTTCATTGTCAATATGAAAACAAGTGAGAAATAGGTGTTTGTAGGAAATTCAGATTCAAAACCTTCTACATTTCTTTCATGCTTCTTACAACTGTTTGATTAGTTCCAGATTGTGAAACTGTTTGTTCATAGGTTTGCTCAGATTTATTGTACTAGATAGTCATTCTTAGATTGTCATCTCCATGAAAAGGTTATTGGTTATCTCTGTATTACTCTGTTTCAGGGAGCATCAAAAAATCTCAATCTGATGGAATGGGATAAACTCTGGACCATTAATAAGAAGATCATTGATCCTGTGTGCCCCCGACATACTGCTGCCGTTGAAGAAAGGCCTGTGCTGTTGACCCTGACAAATGGTCCTGAGGAACCATTTAGCCGCATCATACCTAGGCATAAGAAATATGAAGGTGCTGGGGAGAAGTGTACAACATACACAAAGAGGATATGGATTGAGCATGCTGATGCCGAATCCATCTCGGTAGATGAGGAAATAACATTGATGGATTGGGGAAATGCCATAGTAAAGACAATAGAGAAGGGCCAAGATGGGATCATCACACAGTTGACAGGGGTTTTGCACCTTGAAGGATCTGTCAAAGTTGAAGCTTACTTGGCTGCCTGAAACAAGTGAACTAGTTAACCTCACACTGGTGGAGTTTGACTATCTAATTACAAAGAAGAAGGTACGTGCTAGTTAATTGATAGTGTATGCTTTTTTAATCAGGAAATGGCTCGACGTAGATGACAAACCTTGTTTGTAGGATGAGATAATCCAGAAGGTGGCTGCATATAGACTTCTTCACTTAAATCACCATTAAGGAAGACATTTTTGACATCCATTTGACAAAGTGACCAATGTCGAGAGGCTGCAACAGCCAACAGAGCACGCACAGAAGAGAGGCGAGCAACTGAAGCAAAAGCCTCCTCATAATCCACACCATATTCCTGAGTAAAACCTCTAGCCACAAGTTGAGCCTTGTACCTGTCAACAGTACCATCGGAACAAGTCTTGATTTTGTAAACCCACTTACACCCAACTACAGATTTTCCAAGAGGTAAGTCAACCAAATCCTATGTATTGTTCTTGTGTAAAGCATCAAGTTCCTCTTTCATCACAGCCTGCCAAAGAGGGTTAGTGAAGGCCTCCAGAAAGGAGTGAGGCTCATGCAAGGTAGCTGAGGCATGAAAGCAATGAAAATCCTGTAAATGGGATGGGAGAGAACTTACTCGGGTGGATCGACGATGGTCAGGTGGTGGAGTGCAGACTGGATCCTCGAATGGAACAGAACCTAGGGAGGCAGGCGAAGAACTTGGGGACGCAGGCGAAGCGGCGTCGAGGGCTTTCGTGTCTTGGTCATGCATCTTCCTCTGTCCTCTCAGTTTTGCCAGGTACCTCTTCCCCTTGGCTCTTTGACTCTGCTTGTTGCAATCACATGACACCTTACCCTACTTCCTCTACCACATCTATACCTTCATCTCATTCCTCATTGATTCGCACAGCTGATGGCTCCATTATGACTGTTAAAAATATAGGCACTATCAATACACCTTCCCTTTCTGTTCCTGAAGTTTTTCATGTGCCTGAATTGTCCTTCAATCTTCTTTCTGTTGGCCAACTGTGTGAACTTGGATATAAACTTGTTTTTTACTTTTCTGGTGTGCATGTACAGGATCCTCGTACAAGTTAGACCATTGGGATCGGGCGTAGAATTGGGCGTATGTTCGAACTCTCTTCCTTACATTTCCCTGCCACAGGTGTCTCTGCTGCTGCCTCTTCATCATCACCATCTCTTGCACTTTGGCAACTCTGATATCATGTTGAGAATAAAGTTGTATATTGAATCACACGGTATAATGTATAGAAGGGGCCTATATATATAGGCTAATAATGCAGACCTAATAAAATAAGGAAAGGTAAACCTAGTAAACTTAGAATACCAAAGAAAGTAAATATCAATAACATAATATTATCTAACACCAACAAAATCTTGCACCAAGCGATTTCTTGGTTATAATCTGCTGACTTGGATGCAGATGTCAAAGTTTTTCATATTTGTGTCCAAATTTTTAAAACCTTAACAAGTATACCTTTTCATTTATTAACTTGTGAATCTAGTCCACTGAAACACTATGTCATATGTGCTAACACTATGTCATATGTGCTAACTTGTGGCAGAGTTTTAGTTATGTGCTTGTGGCTAAATGGATAAGCTTGTTTTCTATAATCAAGTCGTATAAACAGTAGTGGTATCCTAAATTGTGTTGAGCAAAATTGCTTGTAAGTCATGCACTAATATATAAGTAGGTACTATACCCATATTCCCCATATGCTTTAGAAATCGGAGGTAGATTCGTATGGTGTCTGAACTGTTGCAGATGTTTGATATGGCTGCCATGTCAGAAAGTGTACTAATTTCTGTATGTGAAAGTGCGATACATGTTAGTTTGTATCTTGTGATTGCAGCTTGAAGAGGGAGAGGATTTCATTGATGTTGTTAACCCATGCACCAAAAGGGAGACTGCCGCCTTGGGGGATTCCAACATGCGGAATTTGCAGCGGGGAGAGGTATTGCAGCTGGAGAGGAAGGGATATTTCAGATGTGATGCTTCGTTTATTAAGCCTTCAAAGCCAATAGTTTTATATGCGATCCCAGATGGCAGGGGCAAACCTGTTTGAAGTAAAACATTTACAAACATCGTTGTTGGTTTATTGTGATTTTATCGGATGAGAATTGGCGTTTTGCTTCTCTTTCTTTCATGGATTTGTATGGAAATACAGATGCATCTTTTTTTTTTTTTTTAAAATCCTTTTTTTAGTTTTTATGGTTGCCATGCTATCCTTTACTCAATATGGTGATAAGTGATAACCTTCTGACGCCTTTATAACTTTCTTCGTATACGCGAGACACACGAGCTGCCAATAATTAAAGAACTCAGATTTGTTTATTTATTTATTTTTTTGAGTAAGTCAAGAAATCAGATTGATCAAAATGTAAAATAATTATGGGAAAAATGCTAAATTGATCTTTGTGGTTTAAAACAAGGGTTTATCTAAGAGTTTGTTTGTTTTTTTTTTTTAATTGAAAAGGGGAAAAAATGTTACAAGGAAGGATGTTTCTCACTCTTGATCTGTAAGGTAGAGAGAATGGGAGAACCTAAGAAAATGTTACCAAACGCAAGATGGGTAGCGACTCATTTTGTGTTTGGTCTCTGTTGTGCAAATTTTAATACTCGCGCACGAATCGTTTGGAATATAATGAATTGTAAGTGTGAGGTCGAATTCACATGAAATTGTGTTTTGAAATAACAATTTATATCCAAACTAATTAAATCCTAATCTAGTTCCAAAAGGGTTTTGATTTTTGAGTTTTAAAAATTAAAGGATAAACATAAACTAAATAAAATAAACTAAGAGATAAAATACTAAGGTTTGAGAATTCAGACTCACCAAATCATAACAACATACTTTCATGTTTATCAATATTAATCTGAAGTTCTCACAATTAAAATCTTAGATATGTTTTACTATACTTCAAACAATTAATCAAAATCATCTCATGTATCCATTCATTGCACAAATCACAAAAGATATCAAATCTTAATTGAAACACCAAATGTATCCGTAGAACAAATCACAAGGGATATCCAATTATCTAGGCAAATAAAATCAAGCAATCAATTATGTGAAATTATTTTAAATCATCAAGTGTATCTTTGAATCACAAAATATATCAAATAATCACTCCACACATTGAAAATAAGTAAAACAATTTAAATATTAAACCCAATAAAATCAAATAAATAAAGACTTACATGAAAGTATTGATGTTCTTCATCAGTAAGGCTTCATCCTCAACCTTAGTTGGGAATTAGCTCCACATAAAAATAAAACCTAAACTAAAGAAAAACTAAACTAAAAGAAAAGCTGTGGATTACATTCTGTCTCCAAAATTGTATCCCAAAACTAGTCTATGAAATTTTATATCTTTTTTTGAATGCAAAGTAGTCTATTTATAGGCTTAGGGAAGTCCTAGAAGCCCTATTAAACTTAGATAATTCGGAGGTCTGTCTCCCAGTCAAAATAGAAGTCTGAAATCGGAATAAGATTCGTTCAGATTTGTGTCCTTTTATTGCGGGGCGATTTTGACATAGTAACCGTCCGAATTAGGAAAATCATATTTCACAATGACCTATAGTATTTTGAGTTAGTCTTCCAATGCTGCTTGAATATATTTAAGCAGAAAGTTATGGCCAAAATACTGAGACGTGTGCATAATCTGAATTTAAATCCAATCCGAAATTTTATCCAATCTGAACTTTAATCCAATCTGATCTTTAATCTGATTTAACATTTTTTTTGACTTGGTTAAACTTAACCACATCATCTAGGTCTTCTCAAAATATGCTTTCCAAACTTTGCATTTTTCCCTTTAAAGCTGTAGTTTTTCTTCAATGACCTACAAAATGCTAAAAACACAAAACTAACACAAAACATTAAATAACGACACAACTAAAGGATTAACTAATGTAAATAAAGGGGTCCAAATATGGAATATTTAGCACTTATCAGTCTCCTATTCTCTCTTCCTTAGGAATCAAGAGCGAGAAAGATCCTTCCTTGTATCCTCTTAGAATGATGGAAAGATCCTCCCATCATTCTAAGAGTTTGTTTGGAATTGCGTTTTAGGGGTCTAAAAGTGCTTTTAACATTCAAAAAGTTCATTTGAAGAAAAAAAAAATACTCGTTTGGTAAAAAAAATTAAAAACGCTTTTAAGGATTCAAAAAGCCTAAAAATAGCAAAAAAATAATTTTTGCAAAAGCTTAAAAATGAAGCTTTTGCCCAAAAGCTCTTTTTGACTTAAAAGTTCTATTTCTCAAACATAATCCAAAACAGGCTCTAAGAGTTGAATGATGGGAGGATATAGCTCAGATACAAGAGCTTCACTCTTGTAATTGTGGCTCATTGTGTTTACAGGTTGAATGTCTAATTTTTTAGATTATAATAATAATATCTTGTACTTGTATTAGTGACTGACTTTTCTAAATAATGGGAAAGAGGATTGAAATATGTGACATAAAAGATTACTAAGACAAGGATATAAAATATATATTTAAAAAGAAGAAGATAAATCAAAGGGGGTGATCAAGCCACCTCTAATCACCAAAAAAGTCAAGAGAATGGTTCGACCACCTCCTCCAATCACCAATAAAGTCAAGCGAATGGTTCGACCACTCTCCTCTGATCGGCTTGAAGGTGGTTGTATTACTTTTCATAATCATTAAAAGTAGTTTGACCATTCAAAACGTCAAATCACGTGCACTAATTTAGCATTTTTTTTCTTCCAATAATTATTAGGAGCAATGATACAAAATAGTTTCTAGTGAAAAATGACGATAGATTTGTGGAGGATTCTTCAAGAATTTTTAATGGGTCTGGTGGCCGGCCCTGCTCTCTCGTTAATGAACTTTCTAGCCAGTGTTAAATTCTTCGCGAGATAAGATGATGTCCGAAGCCCATTAGGCCGCCAGAGCACTAGAAGGTTACTAAAGAACAAGGCCCTCGAAAGTACTAGAATGCCCTCTTAAAGGTTGAGTCATGCTATTAAGTTGCCAATAGACAGATAAGTGTTTGTCAAAGTCTGATGTAACTTTATTAAAAAAAAAAAAAATTTGTAGAAAAATCTCTCTCTTCCTAGTCCTGCTAGATTTTGTTTTTGTTTTTTTTTTTTAGTTAAATTTTTATAAGCTAATATTTAATTTTTAATACATCAAAATTTATTTTTTAATTTAAAACTAAAACCTATGGGTGGAAGATTAACCATTTAGGGACGGTATCACTTAAAATGAATTTTATCATCTTAAATTTAGTCCTAATACCCCAAATTTGAATTTTTCTTTAATATCTATCTTCTCCAATCAAAGAAAAAAAAAAAAAAACAAAGAAGAAGAAAGAAGAAGAAAAGGAAGAAGAAAGTGGAGGTCATGTCTGACGCTTGGCTGCCGCATGGCAGTTGGAAAATCTCAACTCCTTAAAGTGTTATAAATATGCAACCAGTCCTCAATCCCCGACATCGTCGAAGTAAACTGAAAAAGCATCATCTATTGGCTTAAATTAAATTCCTCAGCACCCAATTCTTCTTTTGTCTCAATTCAATCCCAAAAGATGTCGCTGATTCCAAGCTTCTATGGCGACCGACGAAGCAACGGTTTCGATCACTTCGCTCACGACCTCTGGCACCCTCCCAGGGACTTTCCAGTCCGTTCTTCACTTTCCACCTATTTCCCCGAATCTTCTCGGGAAGTTTCGGCTTTTGCGAACGACCGGATCGACTGGAAGGAGACACCAGAAGCCCATGTTCTCAAGGCGGATCTTCCGGGGCTCAGGAAAGAGGAAGTGAAGGTGGAGGTCTTAGACGACAGAGTGATTCAGATAAGTGGAGAGAGGAACGTGGAGAAGGAGGACAAAAACGACACTTGGCATAGGGTGGAGTGCAGCAGCGGCAAGTTCGTGCGGCGTTTCAGGCTGCCAGAGCACGCCAAGATGGGTCAGATTAAGGCTTCAATGGAGAATGGGGTTCTCACTGTCACGGTCCTGAAGGTGGCGACCAAGAAGCCCGATGTCAAGGCTATCCAAGTTTCGGGCTGAATATAAATCTGCCTTAACAAGTCATCTCTCCAATGCGACATGTCGTCTACATAGCAGTATAATAAGCGTCCGTGTGATTTTATCTTTGTTGGTTGTTTAAAAATGAGAGTGTTTTGAGTCTTGTCGTTTTCATGTGTGGAGCTAATTTCAGTGCTGGATGTAATGTTAAGTGAATGTAATAAACGTATTAATAATAAAGTTGTTGTTTTCTGCAATATGATTTTTATTTTAATTTGACATTGCCAACACATACAAGCACAGTCTTTGGGGATGTGTTAAGGTTAGAAATTGCTTGATTGTCTGCAAATTAATCTTCTTTTTAGCTAAAATTTGGTTATGGTAACAAAGCACCCAAAGTTGAGAAATATAATTTGGATAAATGAGTATGAGAGATTTATGTTTGTTTTGGTTTTTGAATTCATCATCATTAGCTTCTAGTAGTTATTGGATTATTTTTTGTTAATAAGAGTTTGAGCTTCTAGTAGTTATTGGATTATATTTTTTTAATAAGAGTTTGAGCTAAGTATTATTAGACTTTGACATGTTAGCGAAGGGATAAGTCCCAACAAGTATGGTTTTCCTGTTCGATTAGTTTGTTCGTTCAAATGGATTTCTAGTCGAACAAAAAGTCCTTAAGCCTTGTTTGGTAATAGACGCGCCAAATTCTATTTTTTTCAATTTTTTAACATTCTTATTTTTTATATCATATTATTTATTTTTTATTATTATTCAAATAAAAAATATACTACAAAACATATATATATATATATAATTTTTTTCATACAAAAACTTTAAATCTTCTATTTATTTTATGAGAAATGTTAAGTGTTTTTTCTAGTATTCTCTTAGTGTCATCTCAATTTTGATGTGGCTTTTAAAATCATCAATAGATTAAAAGTCAATAATGATAATCTCAAATTTAACGATAATTTTAAAAGTCACATCACAGTTGGAAGAACATTAGGAGAACACTAAAAGAACATCCAGTATTTTTCTTATTTTATATCTCATCAATCACTTTCAAAAAAAATACTATCTACCAAGTCCATCATTAAACAGGCCCTTACTGTTCTCTGCCTTTGTTGAACTCTCTCACAACTCTTCGCATTTTAGGGATAAGAAAATTGTTGAGATGTTAATCCAAAGAGTAATGCTATTTTTCACACCAATTTCATATGGATTAATGTAGTGTGTTTTAAGTAATTTTTTGTTTTTTGTTTTTAAAGTGGCTAATATGAGAAAACATTTAAAACACCTTGTATGAGTCGAGATGAAATAGGTGTGAATAGTATCATTCTTAAATCCAAACCACATGGTTGTCTTTTTCTAAAACCAACAATAAAATACTTAAAAAAGCAAAAAGAGAAAAGGAAAACAAGGACAGAAACAGAACCATGTCATTTAGCCCATTGGATCGTTGGGCTAAAGCCCACGCACACTTCGCGAAAGCTTTAGAAAGAATCCAGTAAAAACTACGCCAAGTACGGGAAAAGTGCTTTTCGCACTCTGAAATCCCAAACCGAACTCTCAAATTCTATGGCCAATTTGGCAAAGATGTCGATCGTCCGAAACAATGAGCGAGAGCGCAGTGTCTCCAATCCCTCCTCCAGAGGCCTGCGGGACGCCTTCCGGAGGTTCGGAGAGAACCACCTTCGGGACCCATTCAGCGATTTACCTTTCGCTTCTACACTCTCCACGCTCTTCCCTCACTCCCCATTCGGGAGCTCGGTGAACACCAGGCTCGACTGGAGGGAGACCCCGAGAGCCCACGTGCTGAAGGCTTCTCTTCCGGGGTTCGCGGACGAGGACGTGTTGGTGGAGCTCCAAGACGACCAAGTGCTCCAGGTGAGCGTCGAGAGTGGCAAGTTCGTGAGCAGGTTCAAGGTCCCTGACGATGCGAGGCTCGACCAGTTGAAGGCCTCGATGCACAATGGGGTTCTCACTGTGACTATTCCGAAAGCGGAGGCTAGCAGGCCAACCGTTCGGACCATCGAGATCTCCGGCTAAATATGTGATCTTCCTTTGCCATGTCTGTCACCATGTTTATGTGTTGTGTGTGTGGTTTGTTGAAGGCTATCGTGAGCTCTGAGTTTGTTGTTATGAAGGTGTTTGATATAATGCGTCTAAAGCTTGTGATGTTTGTGTCGGTTCTTGTGATGTTGACCTTTGCTTAGTGTGTCTTAAATGGTTGTTGGGTTCTAGAAGAAAATAAACTATGTTCTTAACAACAATTGCTCTGTTTTCCAACTTCTAATATGTTATTGCCACGCCTAGTGTATATATCAAATGGTTCTTAAAAGTAATACTGTGAAATGCGTTTATTTTCTTGATAATAAGTATCTCATTCGTTTGTAATATCCAATGCGATTATTTCTTTAAGAGAGAGCTAAGAAATATACTAATTGTAACTTTCTGATTAAGCAGTCAGTCTAAAGATGAATAGATGAATAACCCATTGAGTAAATTATAAAGAACTTACTAGTGCTAAATCTCACAATGGTTATTTACTACGTAAGATTGAGTTTTATAAGTGATTTTAGAAAAGTTCAAAATTGACTAGTTTTTTGTTAGAGTGATAACACAACACTTTCCCTAGGTCGTTATAATTTGAGTGATAGGATTTACTCTACCAACTCATTTAACGAATCGTAAGAAACCACCTTCCCTTGTAGAAGTATCTATCTTTTCCTTCAAATCCATTGCCCTCTGCCTCATCTCCTCCCCTTCTTTTTCCAACATAAGTCTTCTTACAGCTCTCTCTATCTCCCCTCTTTCCAAATGATTTTCCCATCCCTGTCCTATTCTCCATACTTGGGTCAAGTATCTTGCATGAGCCCTCCGGTTTACAAATTATGGTGAGGAGCACTCTGTCATCTTCTATCTCAACCTTCACCTCCTCCTTTAGCCCCGGAAGATGGGCCTTGAACATGTTGGCTTTTGGGGCCTTCTTCTAGTTGATTTTGGTATCACAAACGTAGAATCGAAAAGAGGGAAGGGAAAATCCTTGAAGGGGTCGAAGACGCTGCTTCGTCGACCAATCTCTTTCCTTGGTATGATCGCATTGTAATGTCACTATGATTTTGATGTTCAATGCAAGACTGGAAATGACGTAGTGGATAGCAAAAGATAAACACGAACATAGGCGTTTGCGTCCTCGGATCGAATTGAAGCAGCACAAGGCTTGAAGGAAACGATAAAATTTGCTTAATATTATTATTGATTCAAAACTGTCAGACGCACATGGTTTAAAAAGTTGATGTCGGGTGCCAATTTTTTAAAAATTTTGTAATTCTTGCCCCTCTTCCACATCTCCATCCCTTCATCATAAGTCTTTTTCGAGCTCTTTCTATCTTACCTCTCCCAAACTCGCTCTCCATATATGGCTCTCAGTCACTCATCTTGCATTCACTCTATGGTCCCCAAAACAGGGTAAATGTGGATATAGATTTCTCTCATGGTAAAGCAAGTTACTTGAAATGAAGTTCTTATAACATGCACCCAAAGAATTCAAAGAAGGGAGAAGATAAAGATAACAAGATATTCATTCAAGCACAGGATCAAGATAACAACACGTCAACTGAAGATAGGATATGGGTCTTGTTGGCTTTATTCATAATAGCTTTCCCCCTCATTACGTGGGAAGCCCAACTCTTACCTTATTTACGCGGCCAAAAACTTCTTAGCTTTATCGATGATTGCTGTCCCCTTCCCTCTGTTTTCATTCCCCTACCTCCACTACTTCTGTTACCAATCCAGACTATGATCCAACTTATTCTGAGCACCTTTATTTCCAGAAGGCAAAAAGTCTTTTCGATAAACTAGTGGCCATACATCATCACAATACAGTTAAATATAATTAGGAAATTTTTTTGGGGACTTCCATATATATATGGACTTGAAATATGATCCCTCCAGTCAGAAGAAAAAAAAAAAGTAGTTTTGATGTTAGCATATGTGAAATTAAAGTGACATAATCAGCTCTATTAGCTGGTTCAACGAGTTATTGGAAGAACCACCATCTCTAGTGCAAAGTTCGACTCTCTCCTTCAAAATCTTGCCCCTTTTTCGCATCTCGTTTCCTTCTTCATCCACTAAAAGTTTTCTTACAACTCTCTCTATCTCACCTCTCTCCAACTTACCCTCCAATTCGAAGCCTACCCTCCATATATGGCTCACATACCTTGCATTCACTCTTTGGTCCCCGAAACATGGTATACATATCATTGGAACTCCTTCACAAATACTCTCAAGCGTTGAATTCCATCCACAATGGCTCAAAAATCCTCCCACTGCACGGTGCGCCAAAACTTCTTGTTGGGGTGCCCATTTCACAATATAACCCCTCTCGCCAATGCTTTCTTTGAAACCTTGGGGCAGTACTTCAATCCATTCTGCACCACGAATTGAGCCTGGTCGAACCACCCACAAGAAAGGTTGCTGGCTGTTTGCTAGCCCCCAAGCCATCTCAACAAGATCTTTGACGTCCATGAATGCTATGCTTCCTAAGCTTACATAAATGACTGAGTTACAACTTTGCTTATCAAGCCACGCCAAGCAGCTAATATCCTCTTCCAATAAGCTACTAGAGGAGGCCGAGGCAATCCTATGCATAGGGCCTATTGGGAAAATTGGAACTTGATATTGTTGTTGTATCTTCGCCAATGATGAATTTTCAAGGTAGTCAATTGTATTATGAATGATGGCCAAAGATGTTTTATTGCCAGAAACTTTACTCACTACTTGTAAAAAGGTTTCTAAATTTGTAAAAATGGAGAGAGGTAGATCCTTGAACCTGAGTGGATAAAGCTCCGGAGCCGGGTCATGTGTCTTAGATTCTGTAATCCAAAAAAGTTTTGAGTGTTAGTGAATTAGTTTCATGGGCTATGATCATTGAATAATAAGAAGATAATTTATGTGTACCATAAGGAGTGTGTTCTTTCTCTGGTCTCTCACTTACAATAGTAATTAAATATCAACTTTACATTTTTTTTTATTAGTTTTAAACCGGTGATTTAACTTTGTACCAGATTAGAAGCCATAAGTTTATACTCTAACCGGTTACCTCATTTTAAACTTTTGAAATAAAAAGTAATCTAAATATAATTACGACAAAGAGCTCCTTTATAGAGGGACCATGTATGTTATTTTTCTTTTTTATGTTGAATTTTTTTGTTTTTTTGAGTGAGTGTATATATATATACCTGGGAAGGGAATGTGGCCTTCTGCCTTTAGTTGGAAAAGGGCATTACGAGCAAGAAAACTGGAAACACTAATTGTGCGTAAGATGATGCTTGGAAGATTCATATCCTTTGCCGTTTCTTGAGTGAAGTACATGTAGTCGTCGTAGATAATGCAGGCGATTCCATCGTCGGAGCCATGTTGCCTCATCGCTTCAGTAGCCAAGCATTCTCGGAAACCAGCTTCGCAATTGGCGTTGAGCTGCAATAGAAAAGCTAATGTGTCGCCAGTTAAGATGTCGTAGTCAGGTGAGGTGTCTGGCAAGGGAACAAAGCTGAAATCTGGGTGGATTGAAGGGTCGGGGGAGTTGTATTGGGCGTGAAGGACGGTGATGGAGAAGCCATTGGAGTGGAGGATGCTACCCAACTGAAGCATTGGGTTTATGTGGCCTTGGAATGGAAATGGTACTAGCACCACCCGGACACGTCGACGTCTCTTTCCTTCCTCTTGCATCTCTCTCTCTCTCTCTCTCATACACAATACACAGAGTTTCGGTAAAACAGTTTTCTGAGTGGTATCAAACGGCGGTGCATATGCAATGACGAAGGTTCATAGTTGGAACAATTATTTGGTATCTTGCCAAATCAAAATATCACTTTTGAGTTTAGCAACCTGACATTTCAACAACCATACCTAATCTTGACATTTTAACTGCTTGATTAGATTGAGGCATCAACCGACTTAACTTTTACGACATACAAATGTTTTGATACTAAATTTGCCAATTCTAAAAACTTAGCACTTGTTATTGTTTAGAGTGAGTAGGAGGTCTTAGTAACTTGTCATTACTTATCGTAATAAGTAAACAAAAATAAATAGAGAAGAGTGAGAAATGATAAACTAGCATGATGAACTTCATTGTACAAATAATTAAATGAAAAATGTTTTGGATATTGTAATTTTTAAACAGACTGACGTGACACTCCATAATTAGAATCCACGCACATAATATAACTTAATGTATTTATCAATTTAAACAAATAAAATATTATGTTTAAAGCATCTTTGCCCCCCCCCCCCCACTTTTTTTTTTTTTTTTTTTTTTTTTTTTTTTTTTTTCGAGCTTTAAAGCATCTTTGCATTCTCTTTCTCTGATGCAAAGTTCACATCTCTCATTCAAATTCATTCCTCTCTTCTGCATCTCCTTCCTGTCTTCATCCTCCATAGGTCTTCTTACAGCTCTCTCTATCTCACCTCTCTCCAATGATCACTCTTCAATTCCAGGCCTACCTTCCATACATGACTCACATACCTTGCATTCACCCTTTGATCTCCGAAGCACGGTCTGCATATCATTGGAATTCCTTCACAAATACTCTCCAGTGTTGAATTCCATCCACAAGGGCTCAAAAACCCTCCCACTGCACCGTGTGCTAGAAATTTCTTTTGCGGTGCCCATTTCACAATGTAACCCCTCTTGCCAATATTTTCTTTAAAACCTTCGGGCAGTACTTCAATCCATTCTACACCATGAATTGAACTTGGCCGAACCACTCACAAGAAAGGTTGCTTGCTGTTTGCTAGCCCCCAAGCCATCTCAATAAGCTCTTTGACGTCCATGAATGCCACACTTCCTAAGCTTACATAAATGACTAAGTTACAACCTCGCTTATCAAGCCATGTCAAGCAGCTAGTATCCTCTTCCAATAAGCTACTAGAGGAGACCGATGCACTCTTATGCATAGGGCCTATTGGGAAGATCGGAACTTGACATTTCTGTTGGATCTTTGCCAATGATGGATTTTCAAGGTAGTCAATTGTATTATAAATGATGGCTGAAGATGTTTCATTGTCACAAGCTTTACTCAATAATTGTAAAAAGTTTTCTAATTTTTCAAAATTAGAAAGATCTTTGAACCTGAGTGGATAAAGCTCTTGGATTGGATCATGCAACCTAGATTCTGTAATCTAAAAAAGTTTTGAGTATTAATGGATTAGTTTCATGCGTTATGATCATTGTAAAGTAAGAACATAATTTATGTATAACATAAGGACTGTGTATATATACACCTGGTAGGGGAAGGTGGCTTTCTGCCTTTAGTTTGAAAAGGGCATCACGAGCAAAAAAATTGGAAGCACTAGCTGTGCGCAAGACGATGCTTGGAATCTTCAGATCCTTTGCCGTTTCTTGAGAGAAGTACATGAACTCCTCGTGGATAATGCAGACGATTCTATCATCGGAGCCGAGTTGCCTCATCACTTGAGCCAATCATTCTGGGAAACGAGGTTTAAATTTGGCATTAAGCTCCAATACGAAGCCTACTCCGTCGCCAGCTAAGATGTTGGGTTGGATGAGGAATCTGGCAAGGGAATAAAGCTGAAATCTGGGTGGCTTGAAGGGTTTGGAGAGTTGAATTGGGCGTGAACTACAGTGATGGAAAAGCCATTGGAGTGGAGGATGCTGCCCAACTGAAGCATTGGGTTTATGTGGCCTTGAAAAGGGCATGGTACCAACGCCACCCGCCGGAGACATCTCTTTCCTTGCTTTTCCATCCCTCTCTCTCTCTCTTTCTCTCTTAGATCTCTCTCTTCTCTCTTTGCAATGACGAGGGTTTAGAGTTGAAGTAATCACATAAGTTACATAACATTAATGTATTGATGCCACGGCTCAAAGCAGGCCAACTTTTGGCTTTTGTTTGATCGCCATTTCCTGGTGGGATGTGTTTGGAGCTCGAAGCAGATATAGTGACCCTGGTGGTTTCGATCGGTTGTCATTAATTATAACCAAGATTTGGATGCTTGCCGTTTGGAAATCGAGGCTATCTTGGCTGGTTGTGTTTGTTTTTTTTGAATGGAAGTTTTGAAATATTATTCAGCTCATGATGAGCAAATCAGTTAGAGGAGAGTAATTCCTCCTTCCTGACAATACCATCTATACAAGATGGAATATGATGCCACCAAACAAAATCAGTGACATGGTTACAAGCCTTCTTTGCTAACCCATGGGCAGCAGAATTGGCCTCCTCCCCACATGTTGGAACCTAGAAGAGCCTAAAGAACACAGCCATTTTAACATCTTCTACAAAGTGCCCGAAGGGGCTATCACACGGTATTGAGGCATTCACAGTGTTCACAATCTGCAAAGCATCCCCTTCAAAAATGATATCCATAGAGCCTAACTCTTTTCCAACCATCACGGCATGGAGGGCTGCCATTGCTTTAGCAACCGCCGGCGTCACTGACATCGTCTTCTTTATATCACACGCCACAATAAAACGCCCCTTATCATCTCTTGCAATTAAACCCAATCCCACTACACGAGTTTGTTTATTTAAAGCCGCATCCCAGTTTACCTTGGTCATATTCAAAGGCGGAGGTTTCCAAAGTTCTGGAATTTTTTCACGGGTCTGCCTATCCACGCCATCCTGCCCATCATTAATCCGTTGGAAATCATCCAACGCTGTCCTTGCTTCATGTAACACCTGAGAAGGATGGGTGAATAAGCCCCCATGCACCACGTACGTCGTTACGATGTAACCAGATTCTCCTAGCCGTCACGACAAACAACTCAACCTCCTTTGTATCACACCGGGATAGGACAGTAGCAAACAGCTGATAGAAATCTAGTCCCATACACGGGCTTTTTTGTAAAGTGATTGGACTACCACTCCACATGTCAGTGGCCGAAGGACAATCCCATAAAAGATGAGCAATTGTTTCTTCCTCTCTGAGACAAATCGGACATAGAGCATTATCCACCACCCTTCTCCGAAACAAATTGGCTTTTGTTGGCATCAAATTGTTACAGGCTCTCCACAAGAACATCTTAACAGTATTTGAAACCCGAAGGTTCCAGCAAGCCTTCCACACGTCATGTCCAGTGGTCATGGTTGAAGCCCCACCCTTCTGCATCTCTTGTCTCTCCACCTCCATATGGTAAGCACTTTTGACTGAAAAGACCCCATTCGCAGTGGACCTCCATATTAGATGATCCGGGGGTTGAAGAGGGTTGAGAGGTATATTCTTAATCAAAGTTGCCTCATCCTCTAAGAAAGTTCTGTCAATTAGTGGTCCATTCCAACCCTTAGATTTAGGATCAATGAAATCAGCAACCTGTGTTTCTTCAGCGTACTGACCACGATAAGATTGCACCTTGAAGGAGATTGGTTGTGGGATCCAATTATTCCTCCACACTTTAATGTCCTTTCCATTTCCTACTCTTCCAAATGGTCCCTCGTTTTATTATTACCTGGGCTGTTAGCATACTTTTCCAAGTTAAAGAAGGACGCTTTCCCACTTGGGCCTCCAAAATGGTATTGTTTGGAAAATATTTTGCTTTAAGAATTTGGGCCACCAAAGAATCTGGCGTTTTGAGGAGTCTCGATATTTGCTTGGCTAGCAAGGCTTCATTAAAAATAACCAAATCCCGAAAATCCAAACCTCATTTTTCCTTAGAAATTTCCACCCGTTCCCAACTCATCCAATGTATCTTTGACTTATTTTCTTTATATCCCCACCAAAACCTATGCATGACTTTGTTAATCTACTTAAAAAGTGTGATAAGGAGAAAGAAAACACTCATATAATAAGTTATGATAGCTTGGATAACAGCTTTTAGTAATATCTTCTCCGATTTCATACAGATTAATGTAGTGTGTTTTAAGTAATTTTTTGGTTTTTTGTTTTTTTTTTTTTTGTTTTGTTTTGTTTTTAAAGTGGCTAATATGAGAAGATATTTAAAACACCTTATATAGTCAAGATGAAACGGGTGTGAATAGTATCATTGTATCATTTAGGATCCAAAACATATGTTTGTCTTTTTCTAAAACCAACAATAAAATACTTAAAAAAGAGAAAAGAGAAAAGGAAAACGACAGAAACAGAACCATGTCATTTAGCCCATTGGATCGTTGGGCTAAAGCCCACGCACACTTCGCGAAAGCGCTAGAAAGAATCCGGTAAAAACCTACGCCGAGTACGTGAAAAGTGCTTTTCGCACACTGAAATCCCAAACCGAACTCTCAAATTCTGTGGTCAATTTGGCAAAGATGTCGATCGTCCCAAACAATGAGCGAGAGCGCAGTGTCTCCAATCCCTCCTCCAGAGACCTGTGGGACGTCTTCCGGAGCTTCAGAGAGAACCACCTTCAGGACCCATTCAGCGATTTACCTTTCGCTTCTACACTCTCCACGCTCTTCCCTCACTCCCCGTTCGGGAGCTCGGTGAACACCAGGCTCGACTGGAGGGAGACCCCGAGAGCCCACGTGCTGAAGGCTTCTCTTCCGGGGTTCGTGGACGAGGACGTGTTGGTGGAGCTCCAAGACGACCGAGTGCTCCAGGTGAGCGTCGAGAGTAGCAAGTTCGTGAGCAGGTTCAAGGTCCCTGACGATGCGATGCTCGACCAGTTGAAGGCCTCGATGCACAATGGGGTTCTCACTGTGACTATTCCGAAAGCGGAGGCGAGCAGGCCAACCGTTCGGACCATCGAGATCTCTGGCTAAATATGTGATCTTCCTTTGCCCTGTCTGTCACTATGTTTATATGTTGTGTGTGTGTGGGTTGTTGAAGGTTATCGTGAGCTCCTCTGAGTTTGTTATGAAGGTGTTTGATAAAATGCGTCTAAAGTTTGTGATGTTTGTGTCGGTTCTTGTGATGTTGACCTTTGCTTAGTGTGTCTTAAATGGTTGTTGGGTTCTAGAAGAAAATACACTATGTTCTTAACAACAATTGCTCTGTTTTCCAACTTCTAATATGTTATTGCCACGCATAGTGTATATATCAAATGGTTCTTAAAGTAATACTGTGAAATGCGTTTATTTTCTTGATAATAAGTATCTCATTCGTATGTAATATCCAATGCTATTATTTCTTTAAGAGAGAGCTAAGAAATATACTAATTGTAACTTTCTGATTAAGCAGTCAGTATAAAGATGAATAGATGAATAACCCATTGAGTAAATTATAAAGAACTTTCGAGTGCTAAATTTTACAATGGTTATTTACTAGGTAAGATTGAGTTTTATAAGTGATTTAGAAAGTTCAAAATTGACTAGTTTTGTTAGAGTGATAACACAACACTTTCCCTAGGTCGTTATAATTTGAGTGACAGGATTTACTCTACCAACTCATTTAACGAATCGTAAGAAGAACCACCTTCCCTTGTAGAAGTATCAATCTTTTCCTTCAAATCCATTGTGCCTCATCTCCTCCCCTTCTTTTTCCAACATAAGTCTTCTTACAGCTCTCTCTATCTCCCCTCTTTCCAAATGATTTTCCCATCCCTGTCCTATTCTCCATACTTGGGTCAAGTATCTTGCATGAGCCCTCTGGTTTACAAATTATGGTGAGGAGCACTCTGTCATCTTCTATCTCAACCTTCACCTCCTCCTTTAGCCCTGGAAGATGGGCCTTGAACATGTTGGCTTTTGGGGCCTTCTTCTAGTTGATTTTGGAATCACAAACGCAGAATCGAAAAGAGGGAAGGGAAAATCCTTGAAGGGGTCGAAGACGCTACTTCGTCGACCAATCTCTTTCCTTGGTATGATCGACATTGTAATGTCACTATGATTTTGATGTTCAATGCAAGACTGGAAATGACGTAGTGGATAGCAAAAGATAAACATGAACATAGGCGTTTGCGTCCTCGGATCGAATTGAACAGCAGCACAAGGCTTGAAGGAAACGATAAAATTTGCTTAATATTATTTTTGATTCAAAACTGTCAGAAGCACATGGCTTAAAAAGTTGATGTCGGGTGCCAATTTTTTTAAAATTTTGTAATTCTTGCCCCTCTTCCACATCTCCATCCCTTCACCATAAGTCTTTTTCGAGCTCTTTCTATCTTACCTCTCTCAAACTCGCCCTCCATATATGGCTCTCACTCACTCATCTTGCATTCACTCTATGGTCCCCAAAACAGGGTAAATGGGGATATAGATTTCTCTCATGGTAAAGCAAGTTACTTGAAATGAAGTTCTTATAACATGCACCCAAAGAATTCAAAGAAGGGAGAAGATAAAGATAACAAGATATTCATTCAAGCACAGGATCAAGATAACAACACGTCAACTGAAGATAGGATATGGGTCTTGTTGGCTTTATTCATAATAGCTTTCCCCCTCATTACGTGCGAAGCCCAACTCTTACCTTATTTACGCGGCCAAAAACTTCTTAGCTTTATTGATGATTGCTTTCCCCTTGCCTCTGTTTTCATTCCCCTACCTCCACTACTTCTGTTACCAATCCAGACTATGATCCAACTTATTCTGAGCACCTTTATTTCCAGAAGGCAAAAAGTCTTTTCGATAAACTAGTGGCCATACATCATCACAATACAGGTAAATATAATTAGGAAATTTTTTTGGGGACTTCCATATATGGACTTGAAATATAATCCCTCCAATCAGAAGAAAAAAAAAAGTAGTTTTGATGTTAGCATATGTGAAATTAAAATGACATAATCAGCTCTATTAGCTTGTTCAAGGAGTTATTGGAAGAACCACCATCTCTAGTGCAAAGTTCGACTCTCTCCTTCAAAATCTTTCCCCTTTTTCGCATCTCGTTTCCTTCTTCATCCACTATAAGTCTTCTTACAACTCTCTCTATCTCACCTCTCTCCAACTTACCCTCCAATTCCAAGCCTACCCTCCATATATGGCTCACATACCTTGCATTCACTCTTTGGTCCCCGAAACATGGTATACATATCATTGGAACTCCTTCACAAATACTCTCGAGTGTTGAATTCCATCCACAATGGCTCAAAAATCCTCCCACTGCACCGTGAGCCAAAACTTCCTGTTGGGGTGCCCATTTCACAATGTAACCCCTCTCGCCAATGCTTTCTTTGAAACCTTGGGGCAGTACTTCAATCCATTCTGCACCACGAATTGAGCCTGGTCGAACCACCCACAAGAAAGGTTGCTGGCTGTTTGCTAGCCCCCAAGCCATCTCAACAAGATCTTTGACGTCCATGAATGCTATGCTTCCTAAGCTTACATAAATGACTGAGTTACAACTTTGCTTATCAAGCCACGCCAAGCAGCTAATATCCTCTTCCAATAAGCTACTAGAGGAGGCCGAGGCAATCCTATGCATAGGGCCTATTGGGAAAATTGGAACTTGATATTGTTGTCGAATCTTTGCCAATGATGAATTTTCAAGGCAGTCAATTGTATTATGAATGATGGCCAAAGATGTTTTATTGTCAGAAACTATACTCACTACTTGTAAAAAGTTCTCTAAATTTGTAAAAATGGAGAGAGGTAGATCCTTGAACCTGAGTGGATAAAGCTCTGGAGCTGGATCATGTGTCTTAGATTCTGTAATCCAGAAAAGTTTGAATGTTAGTGAATTAGTTTCATGGGCTATGATCATTCAATAATAAGAAGATAATTTATGTGTACCATAAGGAGTGTGTTCTTTCTCTTGTCTCTCACTTACAATAGTAATTAAATATCAACTTTACATTTTTTTTATTAGTTTTAAACCGGTGATTTAACTTTGTACCAGATTAGAAGCCATAAGTTTATACTCTAACCCTATAGGTTACCTCATTTTAAACTAATGAAATAAAAAGTAATCTAAATATAATTACGACAAAGAGCTCCTTTATAGAGGGACCATGTATGTTATTTTTCTTTTTTATGTTGAATTTTTTTGTTTTTTTTGAGTGAGTATATATATATATACCTGGGAAGGGAATGTGGCCTTCTGCCTTTAGTTGGAAAAGGGCATTACGAGCAAGAAAACTGGAAACACTAATTGTGCGTAAGATGATGCTTGGAAGATTCATATCCTTTGCCGTTTCTTGAGTGAAGTACATGTAATCGTCGTAGATAATGCAGGCGATTCCATCGTCGGAGCCCTGTTGCCTCATCGCTTCAGCAGCCAAGCATTCTCGGAAACCAGCTTTGCATTTGGCATTAAGCTCCAATACAAAAGCTACTAAATCGCCAGTTGAGATGTGGTCGGATGAGGTATCTGGCAAGGGAATAAAGCTGAAATCTGGGTGGGTTGAAGGGTTTGGGGAGTTGTATTGGGCGTGAACGACAGTAATGGAGAAGCCATTGGAGTAGAGGATTCTGCCCAACTGAAGCATTGGGTTTATGTGGCCTTGGAAGGGACATGGTACTAGCACCACCCGCCGGAGGCGTCTCTTGCCTTGCTTTTCCATTTTCTTCCTCCTCTCTCTCTTTCTCTCTCTCTCATATACACACCCACAGAGTTTGCACCTTGAAATTTACAAAAAGAATCAAAGACACATGCCTTGCGTATGCAATGACGACTGAAGCTTTGTAGGTGTGGGGTAATTATAATTTATAACCAAGACTTGGAAATTGAGGCAATCTTGGCTGGTTGTGCTATTTAAAAGTGGATAGCGACATCTCACAATTGGGGGCTTAAATGTAGGTGTGGGTTTATTCATTTATTTTTTTTGAGTGTAGGTGTCTTGTGGGGGGTTTATTCATTAAGATTTAAGACTTTTCTTTTTCCACTCGGCCACTTGGAGTATTCATATTTGGCTTAGTAAATGTTTAGCTAAATTTAATTAAATAATAATAATTTTTTAATTACTAATTTTTTTAAAGCACTTCGTTCAACATTTTAGCTATTCATTTTTATTATTCTATTTAAATATTATTTTTTCAACAATCAAATTTTTGAAACCTTTTCATTTACTAACGATTATATTTTGCAAAATTTGTCTTTTTTTAACGGTCATATTTTTTAAAATTTGTATTTCCCAAAAGTCATATTTTTAAATATGAGTTTTGGATTTTCCCAAGGGTCGTATTTTGCTAACAATCCACATTCCCTTCCAATGATGAATTTTTAAGACAATCAATTGTATTATTAATGATAGTAGAAGATGTTCTAATGTTGACAGCTTTACTCACTAGTTGTAAAGAGTTTTCTAATTTTTCCAAAATAGAGTGAGGTAGATCCTTGTAGATAAAGCTCAGAGACTGGATCCTACAACATATATTCTGTAATCCAAAAAAAAAAAAAATTCAAGTTATTATTTTGATGGGCTATGATCATTTAACACTAATAAGATAATTTATGTTCTTCCTCCTTAAAAGTAAAACCATTCAAAGGGTCCCAACTGAACCCTAAACCTAAACCTAAACCTTATAGCATACTATGTTTTGATATTAATTTGCAAATACTCAAAACCTAACACTTCTTATTGTTCATAACGAATAGGAGGTCTGAATTAATTATTTGTTATTACTTCTCATAATAAATAAACAAAAATAAATCGATACTCTTTTTAGAAGAACGAGGAATGATAAACTAGAATGACAAACTTCAAGGTACAAATAATTAAATGTAAAATGTTTGGAGTATTATAAATATTAATGTAGAAACTAATGTCGCCGTCAATATTTAGAACCTACACACAAAATATAACTTATTGCATGCATCAATCTAAAGAAAGAAAAAATAGTTTTGATTAAAGCATCTTTGCCTCCTTCTTACATCAAGGTGTCTTTGCAATTAAAATGACATGATCATGTCTATTAGCTGTTTCAAGGAATTGTTGGAAGAACCACCTTCTCTTATGCAAAATTTAAATCTCTCCTTCAAATTCTTTCCCTTCTACTACATCTCCTTCCCATCTTCAACCACCAAAAGTCTTCTTACAGCTCTCTCTGTCTCACCTCTCTCTAACTTACTCTCCAATTCTAGGCCTACCATCTACACATGACTCATATACCTTGCATTCACTCTTTGGTCGCTGAAACATGGTTTGCATATTATTGGAACTCCTTCACAAATACTCTCCAGTGTTGAATTCCATCCACAATGGCTCAAAAACCCTCATACTGCACCGTGCGCCAAAACTTCATTTCGGGGTGCCCATTTCACAATGTAGCCCATCTTGCCAATGTTTTCTTTGAAACCTTTGGGTAGTCGGTCGGCCACCACCATATTGGCGGAATAGGGGTGGTCGAAACCACCCCCAGGCCCTTGGGGGTGGTCTGGCCACCCCCAAAACCCTTTTTTTTTTTTTTTTTTTTTTTTTTTTCTTTTATTCTTTGGGGTGGCTGCACCACCCCTTGGCCATGGGGGTGGTCTGGCCCACCCCAGACGACCATGGGGCCACCCTCTTGGTTGTAATGGGTGGTCCCCACCCCATTTTGGCCAAGGAGCCACCCCTTTGAATTTCCTTTTTCCTTTTCATTTAATTTTATTAGTTTTTTAATATTTTTATTTTTCTTTAAAAAAATTAATTTTTTATTGTCCAAAGGGGGTCATTTTGAACTACCACACTGCGATAGTTTTGAGCTACCGCACGTAACCCTTGTCCTATATTTTTTGTACATGCTGACATGGCGCGCAGCATATAATTAGAATCTACACGCATAATATAACTTAATGCATCCATCAATTAATCTAAAAAAAGAAAAAAAGAAAAAGTTTTGAACAAAGCATCTTTGAATTATTTTTTCTTTCTCAAAAAAAAAAAAAAAAAAAAACTATTTTTTCTTAGTTTTAAGCAA
>NC_081550.1:19623519-19628597 GCF_901000735.1 Corylus avellana | reverse complement strand
CCATGGCCCCAGCCGGTCCCCCCCTCCCTCCGTCTCTGCTCTAAGCTCAATTCCTAATTTAAGTGGTCTTGTAATTTGGATATTATGGTTATTAAATATTGAGAATATTGTTTGTTAGAATTTAAACATTTAATTAGAGAGTATGACACAATTCTAAGCTCAATTCCTCATTGTATTTAAGTACCAGTGATTAGAAAAAGAAGAAAAAAAAAAAAGAAAAAAGTACTAGTTCATTACACGCTGCAAAAAAAAAAAAAAAAAAAAAAATTGCTTTGGTTCCCTCCCATAAAACTTCCTAACTCCTTCCCTCCTTGCACACACACAGTTTGCACCTTTAAATTGAAGAAAAATCGATCGTAGAGATGCGTATGCAATGACGAAGGTTTGGAGTTGGGCTACGTATAGTTGAATAATCACGTTGACTGGATCTAGATAAGCCGTAAAGAAAGTTGTGGCTCTTGTTAATTTGATCCCTTTTTCCTGGCGGCTGGAGGCATTGTGGTCTATTTCTTGCACTTTACGGGCCTATTCAGATGCCGATCGAAACTCGAAAGGGTAGTAAGAAACAATAGCCTGCATTATTGCATATTTTAACACTCAATGTTAAAATATGCACACATAATATAATCTTTGTGTGTGATTGTTCATATTTTGGTGAATGTTTGTTTTGATATATATCTGTTAATTCCGCATAAAATTGTGATATTTATCTGTTTAAAATTTTTCAAGCACCACCCGCCGGAGACATCTATTTCCTTCCTTTCTCCCTCACACACGTACAGACACGCGCACAAAGAGTTTGCGCCTTTAAATTGAAGAAAAATCGATCATAGAGATGCATTTGCGATGACGAAGGTTTAGAGTTTGGGCTTGACAGGATAACCCGTAAAGAAAGTTGTGGCTCTTGTTTGATCCCTTTTTATATTTCCTGGCTGCTGGGTGCTGGCGGCATTGAAAGTCTATATAACTCATAATCCTAACTGTTATTTTTGAATTAAATTGTTTAGATTTTATAACACTCACCGTTTACAACATATAATATTATTAGTTTTAGATTTAAAATACACACACATGCACATATCACAAGTGATAACATGCTGATCGAGATGATAATATATATCTCAACCATTTGGATTGAAGTTTAAGTAATACTGCCTAATCATTAGCTAAGTTAAATGTTGTTTAATCTCTTATACGCATGTAATGACACACTAAAAATGCACATAAATTGTAGATGCTTGCTGGAAATGGTGAAACTTTTGGGTTTAATTAATTCTACTTATTCATCAAAATGCGTACGTATGCATTTTGAGTTGGACAAGGAGTTGGACAAGGAGTTGGGTCAAAGTAAGCAGCCATCTTTTGTTTGACCGCTTTGTCCTGTCAGGCTGAAAGTGTCCCTTGTGGTGTCTGTGGATATTACAGTAGTTTTATTTGAATATATATGCCATCTTTTGTTTGACCGCTTTGTCCTGTCAGGCTGAAAGTGTCCCTTGTGGTGTCTGTGGATATTACAGTAGTTTTATTTGAATATATATATATATATATATATATATATATATATATATATATATATATAGTTTAAATCCAAATTAACCTACCTGATACGAGATAGGAGTTACCAAGTGTACAATATTATCCTATATAATTAAAAAACAGAGCATGATTTGGAATCTTGCCAAATCAAAATATTACTTTTGAGTTTGACATTTCTACAACCGAATATACCGTGGAAATGAAACAATTTCAGTGGGACATGGCCCAGGTTTGCTTATTGCCAACACTGGTGTAGTATTGAACAACAGTTGATGCACTGCTTTGATCGATCAAGCTTAGATTGAGGTATCCACAGAGATCTTCCAAACTTCAATTCTTGACGTTTCTTGAACCGCATTTTGATCCCGACTCAACTATAAACCTAAACCTTATGACATACAATGTTTTGAAACTAAATTTGCCAATACTAAAAACTTACGGTAGTTATTGTTTAGAATGAGTAGGAGGTCAAAAATATTAATTACTTGTTATTACTTATTGTAATAAATAAACAAAAGTAAATATATATTCTATTCTATAGAGTGATAAATGATAAACTAGCATGACAAACTTCATTGTACAAATAATTAAATGAAAAAAGTTTAAGATATTATGATTTTTGTATAAATTGATGTAACAGTTCGTAATTAGAATATGCACACATAATATAACTTAATCTATTCATCAATTTAAAGAAGAAAAAAATTTTTATTATCAAAGCATCTCTGTATTTTTTCTCCCCGAGCTTTAAAGCATCTTTGCATTCTCTTTCTTATTTCAAAGCGTCTTTGTAATTAAAATGACTTGATCATGTCTATTAGCTCATTTAAGGAATTGCTGGAAGAACCACCATCTCTGATGCAAAATTCACATCTCTCCTTCAAATTATTTCCCCTCTTTTGCATCTCCTTCCCGTCTTCATCCACCATAAGTCTTCTTACAGCTCTCTCTATCCCACATCTCTCCAACTTACTCTCCAATTCCAGGCCTACCTTCCATACATGGCTCACATACCTTGCATTCACCCTCTGATCCCCTGAATACGGTCTGCATATCATTGGGATTCCTTCACAAATACTCTCTAGTGTTGAATTCCATCCACAATGACTCAAAAACCCTCCCACTGCATCGTGTGCTAGAACTTCCTTTTGGGGTGCCCATTTCACAATGTGACCCCTCTCGCCAATGTCTTCTTTGAAATCTTCGGGCAATACTTCAATCCATTCTGCACCACGAATTGAGCCTGGCCGAACCACCCACAAGAAAGGTTGTTTGCTGTGTGCTAGCCCCCAAGCCATCTCAACAAGCTCTTTGGCGTCCATGAATGCCACACTTCCCAAGCTTACATAAATGACTGAGTTACAACTTTGCTTATCAAGCCATGCCAAGCAACTACTATCCTCTTCCAATAAGCTACTAGAGGAGGCCGATGCAATCTTATGCATAGGGCCTATTGAGAAGATTGGAACTTGACATCTCTGTTGCATCTTTGCCAATGATGAATTTTCAAGGTAGTAAGTTGTATTATAAATGATGCCCGAAGATGTTTCAATGTTTGAACCTTTACTCAGCATTTGCAAAAACTTATCTACTTTTCCAAAAGTGGGGATAGGTAGATCCTTGAACCGGAGTGGATAAAGCTCCGGAACTGGATCCTGCAACCTATATTCTGTAATCCAAAAAAGTTGAAGTGATTACTTCAATGGGATGTAATCATTTGGCAGTAACAACTTAATTTATTTGTAGAGTATTTCTGTTTATTAGACTCTTGTATAATTGTCATACAATTAGATAACGTGACAGTCAAATATCAATTATTGGATCAACATTTTTTCCATTCTTCTTATCAAACATATATAATAATGTACCTGGGAAGGGCAGGTGGCCTTCTGCCTTCAGTTGGAAAAGGGCGTCACGAGCAAAAAAATTGGAAGCACTAGCTGTGCGTAAGACGATGCTTGGAAGCTTCAGATCCTTTGCCGTTTCTTGAGAGAAGTACATGAACTCGTCGTGGATAATGCATGCGATTCTATCGTCGTCGGAGCCGAGTTGCGTCATCACTTGAGCCAAGCATTCTGGGAAACGAGCTTTGCATTTGGCATTAAGCTCCAATACGAAGCCTACTCCGTCCGCAGCTAAGATGTTGTGGTCGGATGAGGAATCTGGTAGGGGAAGAAAGCTGAAATCTGGGTGGGTTGAAGGGTCTGGGGAGTTGTATTGGGCGTGAACGACAGTGATGGAGAAGCCATTGGAGTGGAGGATGCTGCCCAACTGAAGCATTGGGTTTATGTGGCCTTGGAACGGCGCCGGTACCAGCACCACCCGCCGGCGACATCTCTTTCCTTCCTTTTCCATTTTTCTTTTCTCTCTCTCTCTCAGACACTTGCACACAGAGTTTGCACCTTTAAATTGAAGAAAAATCGATCATAGAGATGCGTATGCAATGACGAAGGTTTGGAGTTGGGCTGCGTATAGTTGAATAATCACATTGACTGGATCTAGATAAGGTAAAGAAAGTTGTGGCTCTTGTTTGATCCCTTTTTCCTGGCGGCTGGCGGCATTGTGGTCTATTTCTTACACTTTACGGGCCTATTCAGATGCCGAAACTCGAAAGGGTAGTAAGAAACAATAGCCTGCATTATTGCATATTTTAACACACTCCATGTTTTATATATATATATTTTCTTCTCCCCCAATAGATTCTCAGAATGAGCACCAAATTAAAGGAAAGAAATGAAGACCGTCATCATTAATTATGTAGATAAATGATATATTTATTTGTTCACCAAATTTCATTGAACTTAATATCACAGTAGCTCGTTGCGAACTTGAGATCAGCTTGTATAAGCTCGATTAGTACTCGACTCGATTATGTTGTTAGCCATGTGTTATGAAATTCGGTTAAAATTTGGTACAATAACTGCTGATCAGGGTTATCTTAATTAATGAACCCATGCATAAACCAGATATATACTCATTAATTCATAACTACTTTTTTTATCTTCAAAAAAAAAAAAAAACAAATAAACAAACAAACAAAGGAAAAACAAAATACTACTTTTTTAGATTGAATGCACATCTATCTACACTTCAAAAAAAACAAATTTTTTTTTTACGGGAGATTTCTGACGTTTTCTAGTGTCTGATGCGTCAGAAAATTTTTCTGACGGGTCATTTCTGACGTATGTCGATTGTCAGAAACGTAGGTGTTAGAGAAACAGTGCAGAGAAATTTGTTTCTCTGCACCACTTGGTACCACTCAAGTGGTGCAGATCTGCACCACTTGAGAAACGGTGCAGAGAAACGAATTTCTCTACACCATTTCTCTGTAGTACCGCTCATCCAAGAAAAAAGTTTGGAGAAAAATTTTTCGTTTCTGCACTGTGGGCTCTCTTCTTTTCTCAATTTTTTCTTTCTCTCTCTTCTTTTCTCCGGCCAGGTCTCACTTTTCTCCATCTTCTCTTCTTCTTCTTCTTCTTCTTCTCTTCTCCTTTTTTTTTTTTTTTTTTTTTTTTTTTTTTTTTTTTTTTTATCTTCTTCTC
>NC_081550.1:19611007-19623250 GCF_901000735.1 Corylus avellana | reverse complement strand
TTTTTCTGACGTGGCACATCCCCACGTCAGCAAGCATCTGACGTGGTAAGTCCCGCCACGTCAGCAATTATATCAATGTTTATTTTTAAAAAAACTGAAATATTTTTCCCGACGTTCATGTATTTTACACGTCAGATTTTTCTGACGTGTTTGTCGTAACACGTCAGAAAATTCTGACGTGTTACTATTCACGTGTCAGGAAAAAAATTCCTGACGTTTTAAATTTTAAATGTCAGAAAATTACTGATGTGGCAAAAAACTTATACTGTAGCACACGTCAGAAAATGCCATTTTTTTTTGTAGTGCTACTTGTCAAATAAAAAATTACATATATTAATTATTATCAAACATAGGAATATATAGAATCAAGCACGTGCCTCTCCAAATAATAAATACGAAAAAGCTCTTTCCTAGGGAGTAGAAAGCAAAGTTCCCAAAAAAAAAAAAAAAAAAAACGAAAGCAATACAATAGTACTGTGAGGGACAACAAAAGGAATATATATATTAAAAATATTGGACCTCCATAGTCATATTAAAACGACCTAATCATCTCCACTAGTCTATTTATGGAATTGTAAGAAGAACCACCTTCTTTAATGCAAAGTTTAACATTCTCCTTCAATTTCTTAGCCTTTTCCCTCATGGCCTCTGATGCAGCGTGACTTAGTAGGCTGCAGCGAAGAACAACAATAAAAAAACGGATAAACAATTCCAGATCTAGATTCTATCAAAGACCTAAGAATTCTTCTAAAAACAATAGATACTCTCTAAAGTTTATAGGAAAAGAAGAATAAACTCAACTCTGGATATTCTCATTAATCAAAATCAATAATAATCAACAACTGTTTTCTCTGGAGGCTATAAGCATATATTTATAGCCTAAAACCCTAAACATAATAAAATATGACATAAATACCCCCAAAACCCTAAACCTAATAAAAATGCGGAATGTAACATAAACAGCTCCGTGTGCGATCGATCACAGGTACATGTGCGATCGATCGCACTTCCAGGGGACTTGCGATCTGCATCATTCTCCCCTTGTTGGAGAGAATTCGACCTCGAATTCGGCCGGTTCTTTCCACGGTCTTTCGGATGTCCAGTCAACTCATTCCACTCGCCCTTCCTCAAGATCAAGGAAATACAACAGCCCAAAATAAACGTGACGCTTCTCATCATCGAAATACCTTGATGATTGTCATGAAAGCCCCACACACCACTTGGCAATACTTCAAATTTGCCGTTCTTCTCTCGTTCATTCTCCCTTTCACGTGCCATGAAGATACTCGAGGATGGGTCAACCGTTGTTTCCCTTGTGAACATATAATTCTCCTCATCCGCATAGAACTCATCACAATTGTTGTTAGGAGAATTTAAAATATTTTCAACACCAAGAAAATCAACATAACCTCTTCATCATTATAATTAGGCACTTCACTTGAAAAGTCTTCATCAACCTCTTCATAATTGTCGATGTCACCCGTGGGCTTTTCCTCTTCCAATTGATCATCTTCGGGGTAGAGGCCGCCAAACATGGGAGAAAAACCATCTTCTTTGTACTCTTCCTCTTGGTCATCTTTTTCGGGGTAGAGGCCGCCAAACATGGGAGAAAATCCATCATCTTCGTCCTCGTCCTCTAGGTCGGATGCCAAAGGTCCTTCAATCGGTTCTTCCTCATCAACATCGTCATCATAGGTTGGTGGGGAATCCCAATTCACGAATCCTTGCGAAGGATCTTCAACATCTTCATGACTGAACTCTTCATCAATGAATTTGGACTCCTCAAACTCTTCATCCACAGATTATTTTTCCTCCTCCACAGACTATGGATTCGGTTTAAGGATTTGTGGTTGGCAAGTAAGGGCCCAATTGCCCTGTCGTGGACTCTTGCTTCACTCCATGTCTCCTTAAATACCTCTTTTTTGTAGGAATTTTCTGTTTTCTTCGTCACAGCCATAGACCATTGTCTCCAATTTTGTGACTTTTGACCCATGGTATAACTATGGGGCAAGAAAGCGACCCGCATATATTTCAATAGTTTCTCCCAACTATTGATCTTCAATTTGCCTTCTCGCTTCCTAGTTTTCTTCAGTTGTTGCCACCACGCATCAACTCTTCCCCGGAATGTATGTACCACCAAAGAGACTCGTTGTTCATCGGGCACCCCGTTGAATTCAAAAACCTCTTCAACAGCCAACACCCAATCCAGAAATTCGTCGGGTTCTAGATCCTCGTCGAATTTCGGAATTTTGAGTTCGAATTTACTTACCCGCCGATTGGCATGAGCTTGCGCAAGGTGCTGACGTCCGTACGTTCGGCGCTCCGCAAACGGGTTTCTAGATTCGTTCCCATGTTGACCACACAAGTTGGATAATTTGGTAGTAAGGTCTTCAATTTGATCCCTCATAGCCCTAAATCGATCCTCCGTGTGTTGCCAAAGTTAAGCGATAGATTTGCCTTCCGCCTCCGCGAATCGCAGTCTTGGTTGGCGACGACAATTGTTTGGCCCACCACTCATGTGCCTCAAACGAATCGCCGGTTGCTCCTTACATGCTGTCCCCATGCGCACGTGCACCTCGTTCATGTCTGCAAAGCGGTTGCTCCTCCCCATTCATGGAAAGTAACTGAGCTCTGATACCAACTGATGTAGCGTGACTTAGTAGGCTGCAGCGAAGAACAACAATAAAAGAACGGATAAACAATTCCAGATCTAAATTCTATCAAAGACCTAAGAATTCTTCTAAAAACAATAGATACTCTCTAAAGTTTATAGGAAAAGAAGAATAAACTCAACTCTGGGTATTCTCATTAATCAAAATCAATAATAATCAACAAATGTTTTCTCTGGAGGCTATAAGCATATATTTATAGCCTAAAACCCTAAACATAATAAAATATGACATAAATACCCCCAAAACCCTAAACCTAATAAAATAACGAAATATTGACTCCCAAAACCCTAATCCAACTAAAACAAGGAAATAAAGACGGCTTAACCTAATTAAAATGCGGAATGTAACATAAACAGCTCTGTGTGCGATCGATCACAGGTACATGTGCGATTGATCGCAGTTCCAGGGACTTGGTGCGCAAATGTCTGGAATTGCGCTCGATCGCAGGTACATGTGTGATCGATCGCACTTCCAGGGGACTTGCTATCTACATCAGCCTCCCCTTCTTCATCGATCATAAGTTTTTTTACAGCTTTCTCTATCTCACCTCTCTCCAGATCACGTTCCAATTCCAGGCCTACCTTCCATACATGGCTAACATATCTTGCATTCATTTTTTGGTCCCCAAAACATGGTCTGCATTTCATTGGAATTCCTTCACAAATACTCTCAAGCGTTGAATTCCATCCACAATGGCTCAAAAACCCTCCCACCGCACCATGTGCCAAAACTTTTTTTTGGGGTGCCCATTTCACAATATAGCCCCTCTCACCAATGTGTTTTTTTTAAACTTTGGGGCAGTACCTCACTCCATTCTGCACCAAGAATTGAGCTTGGCCGAACCACCCACAAGAAAGGTTGTTGGCTGTTCACTAGCCCCCAACCCGTTTCAACAAGCTCTTTGACGTCCATGGATGCTATGCTTCCCAAGCTTACATCAATAACTGAGTTACAACTTTGCTTATCAAGCAATGCCAAGCAACTAGTGTCCTCTTCCAATAAGCTACTAGAGGAGGCTGAAGAAATTCTATGCAATGGACCGATTGGGAAGGTAGGAACTTGACATTGCTGTTGGATCTTTGCCAATAACGAATTTTCAAGGCAATCAACTGTATCATAAATGATGGCTGAAGATGTTCTAATGTTACTAGTTTTACTCAGTAGTTGCAAAAAGTTCTCTAATTTTTCCTGAAATATAGGTAGATCTTTGAATCTGAGTGGATAAAGCCCCAGAGTTGGATCGTTCGACCTAGATTCTGTAATACAAAAAAGTTTTTAAGTGATTAGTTTGATGGGTTATGATCCTGCAAGAAGATAATTTAGATTTCAAATCTGATTATATATACAGTTTCATTTAACCAATCCTCACGTAAAAAAAAAATTCAAAAATTGGTCGGGACTGCCACGTCTACATTTTGAAATAATTATAAAATAAAAATGTGATAGCAATATTACTGTATCCTTTTTTCATGTTGAATATACCTAGGAAGGGAATGTGGCCTTCTGCCTTTAGTTGGAAAAGGGCATCACGAGCAAGAGAAACGGCAGCACTACCTAATCGAAAGATAATGCATGGAAGCTTCAGATCCTTTGCAGCTGCTTCGGAGAAGTACATGAGCTGATCGTAGATGATGCAAGCGATTCCATCGTACGGTCCCAGTTGCCTCATCACTTGAGCCAAGCATTCCTGGAAACGAGCTTTGCAATCTGTATTAAGCTGCAATGCAAAATCTATGATCTCGCCAGTGGTGGCGGCCGATGATGAGGTATCTGGTAAGGGGAGAAAGCTGAAATCCGGGTGGCTGGAAGGTTTAGGGGAGTTGTATTGGGCGTGAACGACAGTGATGGAGAAGCTATTGGAGTGGAGGATGCTTCCCAACTGAAGCATTGGGTTTATGTGGCCTTGAAACGGACCTGGTACAAGCACCACCCGGTTGAGACGCCGGATATTTCCTCGCTTTTCCATCTCCGCTTGTCTCTCACACACGCGCACGGTTTTTCTCATGGGAGCCAAAATTGCTTGAAATGAAGTTCTTATACCAACTGACTCTGAATAAAACAGTTTTCTGGGTCCGATTGCGTATGCAATGACGAAGGTCTAGAAGTGGAGTAATCACATAATTGATGTCAACTTTTGACTACATAAACTGTAAGGAAACACGTGGCTTTTCTTTGACCCATTTTGTCGGCGGGCCGCGGCTGATGGGATTTTGTCAATAACTTTTTTTACTTTTCTCTATATTATTTAAATATTATTTTTTTATAAAATACAAATAATAAAATAATTTATAAAAAAATTCTTTTAATTCCTTATGCATTGAGCATCACTTTAGCATTCACAATATTGGGCCGTGATTCTTAGCATGCTGACACTCAAGCCATTTTAATTTTTTTTTTAATTTTTTAATATTAAAAAAAAAAGAAAAAAAATTTGTGGCCGTGCCGTTCTCTTTTACTTCGCCCCACAATATTTAGAAAGCAATCGAAAAACTGATGCACCTAATTTTTTGTGATTTTTTTAAAATTTTCCCATATATAGAAAAAGTAATGAAAGAAAAAAAAAAAAAAAAAAAAAAAAGTCTGACGGCCGATAGGAAATAATGACCCATGTAAATTGTCTCTTTCCAAGAGCTTTATTCACGTGAACCAATGTGAATATGTCTCCCAACAGAAAAAAATCTCAACCCCCGAAAGGGACTGCGACTCTCTACGGTTCAAATGGAGAGGAGCCAAATACTCGTATTAAAGGAGTGTTTAGGAGCTCAGCCTACTTTCGTATTCTGTATCCCTTTTTGTTTAGGAAAAAACAATAATTTCTAGATTAGTCATATTGCATTTTTACACAAAATGATTAAATAAATAAATAAACTTACCCCTACATAGATTAAATGCATTTTAAAATTTTAGATGCATTTGTGCATAGTGTCATGCTACATGTACATACATAAACTTTAATAATTTCTAGATTAGTCATGTGTTTTTTGTTGTTGTTAATTTCACAGAGAAAAGATCTAAGATTTACATACATACGTAAAGAAAATAACAACAACAAAAAACACATAAATTTCTAAGTTTTCAAGCCGATAGCCAATCTATGAAAAAAAAAAAAAAAAAAATCAACTTTTCAGATTCTTAACCAAATTTACAAGCTAAATAACAGAAAAATTAACCAAAAGAAAACCCCAAGATTAACCTATGAAGTAAGTAAGAGACCAACCTAATAATTTAGTTTTTTTGGGGGGGAGTGGGGGAGATCCGCCTGCCAGTAGAACGCCACTGCAAGTGCATTAATTATAAAGACTTTTTGGAAGCTAGTTATAGCAATTTGAATAATCAATAATATTTTTTTTGAGGAAGTGGGAGGGGGAGGACCATGGCCCCAGCCAGTCCCCCCCCTCCTTCCATCTTTGCTCTAAGCTCAATTCCTAATTTAAATGGTCTTGTAATTTGGATATTATGATTATTAAATATTAAGAATATTATTTGTTAGAATTTAAACATTCAATTAGAGAGTATGACACAATTCTAAGCTCAATTCCTCATTGTATTTAAGTACCAGTGATTAGAAAAAGAAGAAAAAAGAAAAAAGTACTAGTTCATTACACGCTGCAAAAAAAAAAAAAAAAAAAAATTGCTTTGGTCTTCTCCCATAAAACTTCCTAGCTCCGTCCCTGCTCCCAACTCAACTCTAAACCTAAACCTTACAACATACAATATTTTGGTACTAAATTTGATTGCATACAATATTTTGGTATTAAATTTGCCGTTACTACAAACTTGGCACTTGTTAATGTTTAGAATGAGCAGGAGGTATGAATTAATTACTTGTTATTATTTATCGTAATAAATAAACAAAAATAACTAGATACTCTTTTTAATAGAGCGAGAAATGATAATCTTGCATGGCAAACTTTATTATACAAATAATTAAATGAAAAATATTTTGGATATTATGATTTTTGTACAAATTGACATGATAGTCCATAATTAGAATCCACACACCCAACCACCATTGGGGGTGGTTTCAGCCACCCCCTAAGCTATATGGGGGTAGCTTGGCCACCCCCAATACCCACTGGGGGTGTCTTCTACCACCCCCTTGGAGCCAAGGGAGTGGTCGAGCCACCCCCATTCGGCCAGATGGGGATGGCCTGGCCAGGCCACCCCCTTGGCCAAAAGGGGTGGCTTGGCCAAGGGGGTGGCTCGGCCAACCCCAATTTTTTTTTCTTTTTTTTTTTTTTTTTTGGAGCTTTAAAGCATCTTTGCATTCTCTTTGATATACGTCTTTGCAATTAAAATGACTTGATCATGTCTATTAGCTCTTTCAAGGAATTGCTGGAAGAACCACCTTCTCTAATGAAAAGTTCACATCTCTCCTTCAAATTCTTTCCTCTCTTTCGCATCTCTTTTCCGTCTTCATTCACCATCTTATAGCTCGCTCTATCTCACCTCTCTCCAATTGATCACTCTCCAATTCCAAGCCTACCTTCCATACATGACTCACATACTTTGTATTTATCCTCTGATCTCCGAAGCGCAGCCTGCATATTAATGGAATTCCTTCACAAATACTCTCCAGTGTTGAATTCCATCCACAATGGCTCAAAAACCTTCACAAATGCTGCCCAACGGAAGCATTGGGTTTATGTGGCCTTTGGAACTGCGTCGGTACCAGCACCACCCGCCGAAGACATCTCTTTCCTTCCTTTTCCATTTTTTTTTTCTTTCTCTCTCAGACACTTGCACACACAGAGTTTGCACCTTTAAATTGAAGAAAAATCGATCATAGAGATGCGTATGCAATGACGAAGGATTGGAGTTTTTTTTTTTTAATAAGTAATGAAGGTTTGGAGTTGGGCTACGTATAGTCGAATAATCACATTGACTGGATCTAGATAAGCCGTAAAGAAAGTAATGGCTTTTGTTTGAACCCTTTTTCCTGGCGGCTGGCGGCTTTGTGGTCTATTTCTTGCACTTTACAAGATGCCGAAACTCGAAAGGGTAGTAAGAAACAATAGCCTGCATTATTGCATATTTTAACACTCAATGTTATCTATATATATATATATATATATATATATATATATATATTTTCTCCCCCAATAGATTCTCACAATGAGCACCAAATTAAAGGAAAGAAATGAAGACCATCATCATTAATTATGTAGATAAATGATATATTTATTTGTTCACCAATTTTCATTGAACTTAATATCACAGTAGCTCATGAGCGTTCGAACTTGAGATCAGCTTGTATAAACTCGATTAGTACTCGACTCGATTATGTTGTTAGCCATGTGTTATGAAATTCGGTTAAAACTTGGTACAATAACTGCTGATCAGGGTCATCTTAATGAACCCATGTATAAACCATATATATACTCATTAATTCATAATTACTTTTTTTTATCTTCAAAAAAAAAAAAAAAAAAGGAAAAACAAAAGACTACTTTTTTAGATTGAATGCACGTCTATCTACTTGTCAAATAAAAAATTACATATATTAATTATTATCAAACATAGGAATATATAGAATCAAAGCACGTGCCTCTCCAAATAATAAATTAAGAAAAAGCTCTTTCCTAGGGAGTAGAAAGCAATACAACAGTACCATGAGGGACAACAAAAGGAAAATATATATATATATATATTAAAAATATTGGACCTTCATAGTCATATTAAAACGACCTAATCATCTCCACTAGTCTATTTATGGAATTGTAAGAAGAACCACCTTCTTTAATGCAAAGTTTAATATTCTCCTTCAATTTCTTAGCCTTTTCCCTCATGGCCTCCCCTTCTTCATCGACCATAAGTTTTTTTTATAGCTCTCTCTATTTCACCTCTCTGCAGATCACCTTCCAATTCTAGGCCTACCCTCCATACATGGCTAACATATCTTGCATTCACTTTTTGGTCCCTGAAACATGGTCTGCATATGATTGGAATTCCTTCACAAATACTTTCCAGTGTTGAATTCCATCCACAATGGCTCAAAAACCCTCCCACTGCATCGTGTGCCAGAATTTTTTTTTTAGGCGCCCATTTCACAATGTAACCCCTCTCGCTAATGTTTTCTTTGAAACCTTCGGACAGTACTTCAATCCATTTTGCACCATAAATTGAGCCTGGCCGAAGCACCCATAAAAAAGGTTGCTTGCTGTGTGCTAGCCCCCAAGCCAACTCAACAAGCTCTTTGACATCCATGAATGTCCCACTTCCCAAACTTACGTAAATGACTGAGTTAAAACTTTGCTTATCAAGCCACGCCAAGCAACTAGTATCCTCTTCCAATAAGCTGTTAGAGGAGGCCGAAGCAATCTTGTGCATAGGGCCTATTGGGAAGATTGGAACTTGACATTTCTGTTGGAGCTTTACCAATGATGAATTTTCAAGGTAGTCAATTGTATTATTAATGATGGCCGAAGATGTTTCAAAGTTGGAAATTTTACTCAGCATTTGCATAATCTTCTCTAGTACTGTTCCAGATGCGGGTAGACTTATATCCTTGTATCTAAGTGGATAAAGCTCTGGAATTGGATCCTGCAACTTATATTCTGTAATCCAAAAAAGTTTTAAGTGATTAATTCGATGGGATGTTATCATTTAGCAGTAACAAGTTAATTTATGCATAGAGTAATTCTATTTAGTAAACTCCTGTGTAATAAAATTATCTGCAAAAGACAGGCCTGAAGCATTATATATATATATATATATATATACCTGGGACGGGAAGGTGGCCTTCTGCCATTAGTTGGAAAAGGGAATAACGGGCAAAAAAATTGGAAGCACTAGTTGTGCGTAAGAGTTAAGACGATGCTTGGAAGCTTCAGATCCTTTGCCGTTTCTTGAGAGAAGAACATGAAGTCATCGTGTATAATGCAGGCGATTCTGTCGTGGGAGCCGAGTTGCCTCATCACTTGAGCCAAGCATTCTGGGAAACGAGTTTTGCATTTGGCATTAAGCTCCGTTACAAAATCTATTGATTGGCCACCTACGATGGTCTGGTCAGTTGAGGAATCTGGCAAGGGAATAAAGCTGAAATCTGGGTGGCTTGAAGGGTCTTGGGAGTTGTATTGGGCGTGAAAGACAGTGATGGAAAAGCCATTGGAGTGGAGAATGCCGCCCAACTGAAGCATCGGGTTTATGTGGCCTTGGAACGGCGTCGGTACCAGCACTGTTAGTTCTTGTGTTGGCTTAATTCAGTTCCAAAATGCAGATGCTACTGTTCACGTCTCAAACACCGATATAGAATGTTCAGAATCCAATCTCCACCGTTCATAATGTAGATTCATGTGTTATGAACGTCCCTGAAAAATTTCAGCTCAATCGGACCACAAACGCCCATCGATCGGAGCTGTTGATGAAGACTGGACAGGCCGGGTCCGGACCGCAATTCCCCGGGTCCGGACCTCATTTCCAGAAACTAAAATCTTGCTCCGCGAAGCCATGTCCGGACCGCCCATTAACATGTCCGGACACCCTGTAAGTTTTATGCCCAAAAACATGATTTTAAGTGGGTTAGGTCTAGGGTTTTGTCGGGGGTATATATACATCATTATAGAAGAGAGAAGCACGAATTTTCACCCCCAGAGAGTTCGTGTGAGGCTGTGCTTGAGTGATTATTTTGTTGTGAGCCAAATTGATTCCTCTTAGAGGATTTTTGTTAGTATTGATTGTGTGCTTAATTGAAGTCTATCGGAAGGGTCCGATAAAGGAGAATCACGTTGAAGAAGATTGTGAGCGAGGAGACAAGTTGGAGGCTTGTCGATCTTACAGAGTCAAGGTCTTGCAAAGGGTTGTAAGTGTTCCTAGTGTCTGTAATCTCTGGATAATCTTTTGATAGTGATTTCCTGGGTTTGGCTGCCCCGGAGAGGTTTTACTTTTAGAACGTTTTCTAAAAGGTTTCCTCTTCGTCACCAAAATCTTTGTGTGTGATTGTTCATATTTTGGTGAATGTTTGTTTTGATATATATCTGTTAATTCCGCATAAAATGGTGATATTTATCTGTTTAGAATTTTTCAAGCACCACCCGCCGGAGACATCTATTTCCTTCCTTTCTCCCTCACACACGTACAGACACGCGCACAAAGAGTTTGCGCCTTTAAATTGAAGAAAAATCGATCATAGAGATGCATTTGCGATGACGAAGGTTTAGAGTTTGGGCTTGACCGGATAACCCGTAAAGAAAGTTGTGGCTCTTGTTTGATCCCTTTTTATATTTCCCGGCTGCTGGGTGCTGGCGGCATTGAAAGTCTATATATCTCATAATCCTAACTATTATTTTTGAATTAAATTGTTTAGATTTTATAACACTCACCGTTTACAACATATAATATTATTAGTTTTAGATATAAAATACACACACATGCACATATCACAAGTGATAACATGCTGATCGAGATGATAATATATATCTCAACCATTTGGATTAAAGTTTAAATAATACTGCCTAATCATTAGCTAAGTTAAATGTTGTTTAATCTCTTATAAGCATGTAATGACACACTAAAAATGCACATAAATTGTAGATGCTTGCTGGAAATGGTGAAACTTTTGGGTTTAATTAATTCTACTTATTCATCAAAATGCGTACGTCTGTAATGACGATTGAAAGTTCAGAGTTGGACAAAGAGTTGGGTCAAAGGAAGCGGCCATCTTTTGTTTGACCGCTTTGTCCTGTCAGGCTGATAGTGTCCCTTGTGGTGTCGGTGGATATTACAGTAGTTTTATTTGAATATATATATATATATATATATATATATATATAGTTTAAATCCAAATTAACCTACCTGATACGAGATAGGAGTTACCAAGTGTACAATATTATCCTATATAATTGAAAAACAGAGCATGATTTGGTATCTTGCCAAATCAAAATATTACTTTTGACTTTGGCAACTTGACATTTCTACAACCGAATATACCGTGGAAATGAAACAATTTCAGTGGGACATGGCCCAGGTTTGCTTATTGCCAACACTGGTGTAGCATTGAACAACAGTTGATGCACTGCTTTGATCGATCAAGCTTAGATTGATCGAGGCATCCACCGAGATGTTCCAAACTTCAATTCTTGATGTTTCTTGAACCGCATTTTGATCCTGACTCAACTATATACCTAAACCTTACAACTTGCAATGAAACTAAATTTGCTAATACTAAAAACTTACGGTTGTAATTGTTTAGAATGAGTAGGAGGTCTGAATTAATTACTTGTTATTACTTATTGTAATAAATAAACAAAAGTAAATATATACTCTATTTTATAGAGCGAGAAATGATAAACTAGCATGACAAACTTCATTGTACAAATAATTAAATGAAAAAAGTTTAAGATATTATGATTTTTGTATAAATTGATGTAACAGTTAATAATTAGAATCTGCACACATAATATAACTTAATCTATTCATCAATTTAAAGAAAAAAAATATGTTATTATCAAAGCATCTTTCTATTTTTTTTCCCCGAGCTTTAAAGCATCTTTGCATTCTCTTTCTTATATCAAAGTGTCTTTGTAATTAAAATGACTTGATCATGTCTATTAGCTCGTTCAAGGAATTGCTG
>NC_081550.1:19610358-19610536 GCF_901000735.1 Corylus avellana | reverse complement strand
TACTTTTTTATACAACGCATTTGGCTACGGCTCAGGGTCGGTAAAATTTTCTAACTTTCGACCCACTTGGATCCAAATATCAAGCAACCCAGTTGAAAGGCTAGTATCACCTGACACGTGACTAAGGGCATGTTTAAAATTGCGTTTGAAAGATTTAAAAGTGCTTTTAACACTTAAA
>NC_081550.1:19609828-19610338 GCF_901000735.1 Corylus avellana | reverse complement strand
GGAGAAGAGGAAAAGAGCAGCTGCGCCACTGTTTTTGAGAGAAACATCTGAAGGGCAAAAGTGTTATTTCACATTAGGAAAAAGACAAAAACAATATTTAGGCCTGGGTCAAGGCCGTTGCCAAACACCCCCATAGAGTCGCAGTCCCTTTCGGCGGTTGAGATTTTTTTCTGTTGGGAGACATATTCACATGGGTTCACGTGAATAAAGCTGTTGGAAATATTGTGAATGCTAAAGTGATGCACAATGCGTAGGGAATTAAAATAATTTTTTTATACATTATTTTATTATAAATATATAATTTATATTTTGTAAGAAAATAATATTTTAATAAAACAGAGAAAACTAAGAGAAGTTATTGACAAAATCCCACCAGCCACCAGACAATCGGTCAAAGAAAAGCCACGTGTTTTCTTACAGTTTATGTAGTCAAAAGTTGGCATCAATTATGTGATTGCTCCACTTCTAGACCTTCGTCATTGCATACGCAATCGGACGCAGAAAACTGTT